>NC_141154.1:12798718-13063414 GCF_053477565.2 Lygodium microphyllum
AAAAGAAAGATCTCTATAAGTTGCATAAAAGCAAAAGGTCTATGGTTTGAAGTTGCATACTCGCATGGAATGATACATCTCTTAGATCTTGCAGTCATTTACATCTTTTAGGGAAAGTATTTGCATCTCTAAGGAAAGATCACCTCTTGTCGTAAGACAATTAGATCAATTAGGTAAATCGCTTGTAATTGTGTAACTCACATGGGATTCATAAAGGCATAAATGTTCATTACGACGAACACCTCAATGTGCTAGATAGGGTTAAGCTGTGTTAAAATTCTACCTATTATCGCACTTAGGATGCCAACGTAATATTTTTTATCGCAAAGGTCCTACCCACATTCACAAAATGTTAGGGTTAGCAAAACGCCCATGCAAGAATGATCTAGGGTTCTCACCCTAAGGATCAATTGACCAAATACTAGACTTCCGTATGAATTTGGGACACTTAGGGCCAAAGCATTATTGGCCTAGTAGGGCTAAGGTTGGGTTGGGTCAAGAGGACTGCCAAGCACTTATCTTGAGCAAACGTATTCTTGATCAAGAAAGACCATACAAAGAAAGATATAATCCCACAAGTCAGATACTGACACAAGCTACAACACCGTAGGATTTTGTGTCTAGATCACAAAATAGTACTGCCACTCCTTAGAACAAGGTTGGTGAGTTCCAAGTACAAGTCTAATTTTCTAGAGGATGAGTAGTCATTTTTCCTTGCATCCTCCATCCATTCTGCATGACCTGTCATGTGGTTTGATGCACCTGAGTCAACATATCATACATCGTTGCTTTCTTCTGCACTTGTCACAGAATTGTTCATGTGCTGCACCATAAACAGATGCTCATTTCTGTCATCACCCTATCTACTAGAAGATGCATAATTCCCTTGTTGCAATTTCCCATTCATGATGTCATTCTACTTTTTATAGCAGTCTTTAGCCATATGACCCATTTTACCACAGTAGTAGCATTCAACATTACTGTTTGCATTTTGGCCTCTTTGCCATCCACCACGACCTCTTTGGCTCCCCCTGCCTCTAGAGTTACCACGTCCTCCTCCATAGGACTGGTTTTCTTGAGTTTGCTGCATATTCTGATTTCTACCATGGCCTCCATATCGGCCTCCTCTACCTCTGCCTCTACCTCTTCTAGCATTTGAGTAGAAGACAACTTCTTTTGAAGTTCCTCCTGAAGAAGATGCACCACCATTTCTCTGCTCCTCAGAAATTAGAAGAGCAATCAACTCCTCAAAATCAGGAAATCTTTCACGGACGGAAATGGATGTTCGGAATTGTGCATAATCTTTTCCTAGACCATTCAAGGTCACAGAAACTAAATCATCATCTTCCACTGGCGACTCAATGGAAGCAAGTGCATCTGCAATCTTCTTCACCTTCATGTGGTAGTCATTGATGCTCATATTTTCTCTTTGCACACACTACAAGATATAGACCTTATAGCGACATTTAAAGCGACGAAAATACAAACAAAAAAATTTGCCCCCGTCGTCGCAAAAAACATCGTTATTGACGACGCCATAGAATCGTCGCTATAACCGTCGCTATATGCGTCGCTATATGCGTCG
Source organism: Lygodium microphyllum (assembly GCF_053477565.2). Taxonomy (NCBI): domain Eukaryota; kingdom Viridiplantae; phylum Streptophyta; class Polypodiopsida; order Schizaeales; family Lygodiaceae; genus Lygodium; species Lygodium microphyllum. Next base: position 12,800,304 of record NC_141154.1, read on the forward strand.
CAAATGCGACGCATATAGTGACGCATATAGCGACGCATATAGCGACGGTTACAGAGAATTTGCGACGCTGATAGCGACGGCAATAGCGACGCGTGCAGTAAATTTGCAACGCAAATAGCGACGGTAACAGAGAAAAAAAATTTTTGTGGCAGGGCAGCTTGTGCTGTATGAGAGCCATACAAAATAGTTTCTGCACTGCTTCATACAAAGCGTTTGCAAACAAAAAGAATGTATACTGAAATCATAAAACTGATGGATGAAATAAATACATGATATCGCATAAAATGCGATTGGTACAATCATAAAACAATATCACTAATACATAGAAAATGTCTATATAGATCGAGCGACTAAAAACTAAAGGTATGTGAGCTCTAAGGATCCAAGGGCGAGCTACAAATCGTCGTCCCCCGAAAGCTCTTCCCGTTGTAAAGGAGCATCAAACGGATTCTGCAGAAAAAGAAACAACATATCAATCCACCATACAATAATGCATTCAAATATCTCATGGTAACTACGGACAAGAAAGATGAGTGACTTACTGGGCGGCCGCGTCTATACAATCGGTCGATCAATGATCTGAGACCGTGCCTCTCCGCATATCGAGTCTTAAGGCCTTGCGGATAGCGATTTGTAATGGAGTGCTGCAAAGAAAACAAAATGCTAACTGTTAGAAACATGATTGTCAGTACAAAGAATATCTCAAAAAAACAAATAAGCAAAACAAAAGAGAATCTTACAAAGTCCTCCAAATATGTCCTATGGCCGCCACTCCCAAGATGATGTACCGATCCGGCCTCGATTCGTGCCCTCGCCGCCTCCCGCTGCTGACTCCAATGTCCTGGCGAATTTGTAGCCTCCTCCCTCAGTCGGTGCCAGTCTTTGAGTATAAGTAATCCATTTTAAAATTAATGCGCGCCATCTATGAAATTTTATAACTATAGTAATAAAATTTATTTCAATCAATTCTACTCATAGTCATAAGACCTGAGAGAAATTATCCTATACTCAATTTAAGGGTTTCTTCTTCTATAACAATAATTTTGGGTTCATTTTGATGAAGTACGTGGCCGTATGCAAAGCACATTGCATACCATTATCAATACGTATATTATCTTAAATTTCCTTCCCTTCCCTCTCCCTCTCCCTCTCTTCCTCTCACCCTCTCCCTCTCCCTCTCTCATTTCCTCCCTCCCCCTCCCTCTCCCTCTCCCTCCCTCTTTCTCCCTCTCCCTCTCCCTCGCTCCCTCTCCCTCCCCCTCCCTCTTTCTCTCCCTCTCTCATTTCCTTCCCCTCCCCCTCCCTCTCCCTCTCCCTCTCTTTCTCTTTTTCTCCCTCTCCCTCTCTATCTCTCTTTCTCTCTCATTTCCTAAACAAGCAAAAAATAAAGTGATTTAAACATCCTCCAAGCAAAAGGGAGAGGGAGAGATACAATGCACTCTCCCTCTCTTTCTCTTTCTATCCCTCTCTTATTTCCTTCCCCTTCCTCTCCCTCTCACTCTCTTTCTCTCTCATTTCCTCTCCTAAACAAGCAAAAAATAAAGTGATTCAAACATTAAACAAGCAAAAGGGAGAGGGAGGGAGAGAGAGAATGCACTCTCCCTCCTTCTCCCTCTCTTTCTCTTTCTCTCCCTCTCCTATTTCCTCCCCCTCCCTCTCCCTCTCCCTCTATTTCTCTTTCTCTTTCTTTCCCTCTCCCTCTCCCTCTCCCTCTCCCTCTCTTGCTCTCTTACTCTCTCGTTTCCTCTCCTAAACAAGCAAAGAAGAAAGTAATTTAAAAATTAAACAAGCAAAAGGGAGAGAGAGAGAGAATGCACTCTCCCTCTCTTTCTCTCCCTCTCCCTCTCTTTCTCTCCCTCTCTCTCCCTCTCCCTCTCCTTCTCTTTCATTTCCTCTCCTAAACAAACAAAAGAGAATGATTTAAACCTTCAACAAGTAAAAGAAAGAGAGAGGGAGACTCACCAATGAGATATGGCGAGCGTGGGCGGCTTCTCTTTGCAACGAGGGCTCCTCCTCTCCTTCACGAGCAACGACGGTGGCGGTGGCGGCGGCGGCGGCGGCAAGTCTCTTCCTCCTCTTCTCTCACAAAGCCTTGGCTCTCTCCCTTGCTCTCTCCCTCGCTCTCGCTCTCAAAAGGCGAAGAAAACAAAATGAAAACGGCGCTCTGGTTTCGGCCGCGCTTTTTTTCCCTGCGGCGTTGCAATTGGCGTCGCTATATGCGTCGCTATTTGCGTCGCTATAGCGACGCCTATAGCGACGCCGATATCCGCCGTCGCTAATCAGCGTCGCTATTGCCCCATTCCCTTGTAGTGACATTATGCAACTCTTGCTTGAGCTGCATTTTCCTAGCTTGCGTATTTGTGCTATACATTTTTTACAAAGTATCCCATGCCTCCTTTGGCATACTTGCATCTTGAATATGCACAATCATAGAGTCTGAAATGCTGATGGACAGCCAGTACATAACTTTCTTGGCTCTCTCATGCCATGCTTTAAATGCCTGCATTTGCTGTTGATTGGGAACATCAGGAAGAACTGGTTCTTCTTCATTTCATGCAACAAATTCCCAATATCCTTTTCCCATAAGGAAATTCGTCATTCTAAACTTCCATGCTTGGAAGTTGTTCTTGTCAAGCTTTTCAGTGACAATCTGTGAAAGAGAATCAGATGCCATTACAGAACACTGCAAAAAATTCTGTCACTGCAAAAAACACAGCTTCACCCTCACAAGGGAAAATCTGAAAAATTGGCAAAAGTGGTATTTGACCACACAATCACTTCCTAGTGACGATTTTGCATCAACAGGCAACATGGATGATTCTGTAACTCCCAATGTCTATGCGCACAAGCATACGATGCAATTTCTATAGTAACTTTCACCGATCTGTAGAACAGTGGCTGCACAGCATAAAACTGGGCCTTTTCCTGAGTGCGTGCAGAAAACTTCCGCCTCCAAAACAGGCCCCGAAATGGCCTCAAATCAAAAACAAGGTCGCCGAGGGCTAAAGCCCATTCCCGCAGCATATATTGCCCTCTTGCTTCACCGCGAAGGGCATCTCAACCTGAGACAATGCACTCCTGCACTTTCCGACTGTGCTACCTGCAGAGATCTGCTCCCAAAACAGAAAATGAAAGCAACACTGCTCCTCTTACCAGAACACCGCGAGCTTGGCTTGCTTTCTTGAGCTCCTTTCCATGAACAAGGCTCTAATACCATGTCAAGATTGTGGGAGAGAAGGAAGGAGTCTCACTTGTAGCTTTCTTGCTTGCACAATGGGGGAATACACACAAGGGTGGAGACTGAAAATAGTTTTCCTCTTCTTAGTTGTGGAAGCCAAAAGAACTCAAGTACAAAGAAATAGAAGAACCCTATATATGGGTCTCAAACCAAACTCAACTAACTAAGGTGGCATACTAACTGAGCCACGAACTAGAGTAGATAAGGATAGCTGTCATGTAGCTATTATTCATGGGCAGTGTACCAACCGTGTCTGCAACTGACAAGTCGGTGACATAAATACACAACGGTCACCTTGGCGTATCACGAGTGGAGCTCGATATCTCAACACACGCACCCTACCATCAAGTTTCATCGCTTTCTGATAACTCTAGGTTAGTCGCTAAATATATTATTTGATTTGACCTTGTTATTCAGGACATATTGTATATAGATGAGTTTGCATCAAGGCAAGGAGGAGCTCAACATGCAGATCGATGGAAGGATTTAGCTTTGAAGGAGTATATTGGTAACCTTGTTGCAGATTTGGTGGTCTTCCATAAGAAGTTCTCACAAGGAGGGCAATAAATAATCATGAAAATTAGAGCTTTGACCAAGTTTGGACCTTTTCGAGTGATACTTGTGACATCTACTTGGAGAAGGTGGTGCTAATCAAGTGGTCAAAGCTTCTTTACTTGTTTGACCAAATGCGTGGTGGAGCAATGTGTGTACTTGCTACACTAGGCGACCTCACTAAAGTGTCAGATCCACTTCTCTTGGAGAAAGAGCTGAAGGGGGAGCACATCATTTTTGAAGAAAAGAAGAAGAAGGAACTTATATTTTCATCGAAAGCTGGCCCCTCCTCTCCACTGATTAAAAAGCCAAGGAACAATTGAGAGTTCTTGTTGGCTATCTGCTTTTTGTATCTACCATTACTAACAGCCATCACATGCAATTTTTTTTAATGAGGTTGAGGAAGAGGCGCGATTCTATTTCTCTTCAGCACATGACCAAACCCAACCTTCACACCTTTGAATATCTTTGAGTAAGTCATTGTGCTAATGCTGGCCCTGTCACAAATAGATTGTGCATCCATAGCTGAGAACTCATTTGACACATCTTTTAATGTGCACTCAATAACCTTTTCCTTCACTGCCTTAAACTTAGGATTGCTCAAACCTAAGTTCTCTTTCTGAGCTACCTTACATGCTTTGATACATCACTTCCATTGGCCATTATTCACAATTAACTTATTGTTTGGCTTCTTCTTTCGTTTGCGTTCCTTTGTTAGCTTGCTGTTAATCTTTCTCAAGTCGTCCAATTGTGTCTTTGCCTCCTCATATGAGATACCAATGTCATGGATAGTGCCTTGCATTGAAATAATTTGATTGTTTTGTTGAATTATAGTGTCATTCAGCTGTACCACTTGTCCTATGAATTGTTGTATATGAAGTTGATGTGCAATGATCACATAATGGCAATTTTTTATGGTTGCTTGGCAAGTTGTAAATACTTTGAACGCTTGATCATTGAGCTGCCTAGTATAACCAAGTAACCCATTTTCACCCTCGCACACATACTTCAACAAATTTGTGATTCCTGAGAAAGTTAGAGGTCTATTGTTTAAGGGGTCAATTGGGTAGATTCCCCCATCAACCCACAAATCCACATGTTTCAATCCCATTTGCCTATAACTCTGCAAAACCTGAGGATTGACACTGGTACACTGGGTTCTTTCAAAGAATGGGACATATTCAATCTCTACCTCAATATGTAGCTCGTTTCTTGTATTCATTTTACTATTAATAGAAACGGGGAGCCTACTTGGTTGTCACAAGAGGTAGAGAGGAGATGCACAGAGGCACACAAAGGTGCCAAGGAAAAGGAGGGTGTAAGTAATTTACTTTGTTAATGAAGGTTGCATAAACACAGAGAAGAGGTCACAATAGAACCATGAGAGAGTACAGATATGGGGGGAAATAGCTTAGAGGGTAGGGATGTCCAAGACTTTTTGTATTTTAGATATTTCTATTTTGCCTCCAAAAACATCTCCAAAAATCATGAAATTTGACCAGTTGGTTTGTTTTTTGACCAAAATCTAGGATATAAAAAATCCCCAAAATATCTTAAAAGAAACTTATGAAATTTCATTTTCCTGGTTCTCAATTAAAAAATCAATTACCACGTATCTACTAATCATTTTGCATTGAAAACGAAGCACCACACTTCTGTAACTAACTCCTTTTTGAATATAAAATTTGGTTGAAAAAGTCTTCTTGAATGAGGAGAGAGAAGGTATCTAAGTATATCTTTGTAGATAATATAAAAAAGGCAAAATGAGATTGCAAAAGTGGAGAGAGAGGAGGATTATTTTACCATTCTTCTCTTCTCTTTTCTTTGTTTTAAGGAGGAGAGAGGGGGGGCTAAAATGTCCATTTGTGAGTTCATTTTTTTCCTAATGAGGGGGAGTCAAAGAGGCCAAGTTGCAAATTCTAATAGGAAATATAGTTCTAGTAATAGAACAGGAAGTCTTGGCATTGTAGTAAAAAAGCCCACATCTCTAAAGACTACTTCAAAAAGAAGGCTAAAATTAGAAATGACATACGTAAGATTATGGATGGATTGCCTAAGTTTAGAGTTGATGGGATATATAAAGTATGCAAAGTATATCAATTTGGACAGCAAGTAAGACATGCATTTCCACATGAAGAGTATATATGCAAGAAGCCGCTTGAATTGATATATCATGATGTGTGGGATCCTACAAGGATTGCAACTGTAAGTGATTGTAGGTATTATGGTTCCTTCATTGATGCTCACAAACTATGGGCTTACTTTATGCATGAAAAAAGTGAGATGTTCACTCACTTTAAAAGCTTTAAGTAAGACTTTGGTTGAAAAGAAGATAGGATTGCATATTAAATACCTAAGATCAAATGGAGGGGGAGAATATCTCTCAAATGAGTTTTTTTTTAAAAACCAAAAATTGTATACAAAGACAATATATATGTAGATGTGCTATGTAGCAAAATGAAGTTGGTGAGGAAAAAAATAGGTATATTACAGAAGCGGCTCATGCATTAATGTCAGAAACAAACTTCCCTCATTACTATTAAGTAGTTGCTATTACTGTATACATTATGAACAAAACACCCACTGTTGTTGTATATGGTATGATACCGAAAGAGAAGTATACAGGTAGAAATCCAAATCTATCTCATATGAAAGTATTTGAATGTATTACTTATTTGCATGTTCTTGATGAGTTACATAGTAAGTTGGATTACAAAATAGAAAAATGTGTATTTGTGAAATATTATTGTGAGCAAAAGGGATATAGATGTTACAACCATGTTATACATGAGCATGAATATTATTTTTTATGAAATGAGTAGCTAATATAGTACTATGAAAAATGCAATCAACCCTAGCATGAGAGTGTGGCTATGTAGAAACTAGATCAACAATCATAGACATTGAGTGGACTACAAGAGTCTTTTAATCATGGTTCTATTGATAGACCTTGGAGTGGCAGATTGAGGTTATAGGTTATTCCACCAAGTATATCAAGTAGACAATAAAAGGTAAAGAGAAAGTCGGGGACTCACTTACTATGACAAATGTATCATTGGGTTTCTCTTATGTTGATGCTAATTTAGATGGCTTTGAGTAGAGCTTGGATGAGGAGTTTGGGTTTCCGTCTTAAAATGCCTGGTGTGTGGAAAGCACAAGAGGATGCTAAAGTACATGGTCATTAGGAGAAATATAGACTCTCTTTTTGCCCCTTAAAGAGTGAATAAACAAATATAGGCCTAACCAATGAGAGAGCTGGGATTCCAGATTCATATAACATGAATCTTCTAGCCATATCTTGGCCCAAATATTCCCTCAATAATAAAATAAGGGAAAATGTGGGGAATACAATGCTATCACTTCCTAGAAGTTTGTGACTTGAATTTTCACTTTCTTATTTTTTTATGTTTGACTTTTCTCTCATTTTCAAATTTTCCCTCTTTCTTAAGCAAACTCAAATTTATCATATCTCTTTCTCCACTTCTTCTTTCATGTTGCAATTTTATAGCCTCATTGTTGCTTGCCATATTTGTAACCTTGTGAAATTTCATTTTCTCTACACAAACACAAAGTGAGTTTCACATGTTTTATGAGAGCAAAGCTTGTTCTACCAAAGCCCTAAGATTTTTTTCACAAATTGTTATCTTCCATGGATGTTCTATGGTAAATTTTTATCTCATTTGAAAAACCTATGTAAGTTATGTGCATTCTCTGACATGTAATTTCTTTTGTTTTGGTACTCTAGAAGTCTCTTATAGTCAATAACAATGATCTTTTGAACACTCAACTTCTTCTTTAACATCTTAGGGTTTCTCTGTAAACAAAGTTACATGTATATTGTTGTCTTGTTTTTTGTTACTCTATAGTTAAATTTTATCTCGTTTGGACAAAATGTATGCAAGTTATATGCATACTGAGCTTTCCTTTTTTTTTTTGTACTCCAAGAATCTTTGAGAGTGAAGAACAATGATTGTTCAAAAACTCAACTTCTTCAACATCTTTGGGCTTCTTTGCAAAGAGAGCCACATGTATATTGTCATTTTTTTCTGTTATGGTTAAATTTCAACTCATTTGGACAAAGCCTATGTAAGTTATATGCATTATTTGACTCGATATTTCTTTTGTTTTTGCACTCCAAGAAATTTTAGAATAGAAACAATGGTCTTGTTATAAGTTAACTTCTTGTTCAACATCTTTGGGCTTCTTTGTGAAAAGAATTACATGCACAATGATTTTTTTTAAATTGCTCCATTTAAATTTTATTTCATTTGGAGAGAAAATTTAAAAATTATACACATGCTGATAGGTAACTTTTCTATTTGGGTATTATAGATATCTTAATGGAGGAAAAAGATTAATAACACACTTATAGTGGAGGTCTTCAATAGGAAAGATAGTCACGGTAATTGGAATCGTGATAAGTACTATAAGTTGGATTGGATTTTAATGCATCCAAGTACTTGAGGGAGTGTCAAGGTCAAGCGTAAGGATGTTGTAAAACCCAAAAAACATTGGAAACATAGAATTTTAAAGTTCAGAAAAGTGTTTAACGGAACAAGTACAGTAAGAGAAGTGTTGATCCAACATGTTTATACACACAAACAAATTTATGTACACCACAAGAAATACATTGCAAATTATAAATAAAATAATAAGTTTTTAAATTTTATCATTGTTTATTATTTTGCATTAGATTTGTTTTTAAAAATCATTGCAATGTTCTAATTCAATCTTGTTTTACTAAGATAGCTCTATATCCATCCACTTTGCATGAATGCATGAATGACTTTGCATCAATAGTACTATAAAATCCACCACATGCTCCAAAGGTGTGCATATTAGTAGGTTTATTCCATTCTTATTGTTTGCACATTTGTTTGGTTCGTGTGATGTTCTAAAGAAAACAAAGATTACTTATCAATGCAAGTGTCCATCCGAGGAATGAATGAGTTAGCTATTGGGCGAGTCTTGGCAAGTCAAAAAACACATTTTGATCAAACAATTGAGTGGAGGGTCAACTAACCTAATCTTACATTCAAGTAATTCTTTTTTACAACTTTGCATGCCTTGATTTAATTGACATAGATCTTGCTTAGATAAATTTTTGTGTTAGTTGCATTTACTTACCATTATTTTTTTAAAAATTACAAGTACTTCATCACTAGACAAACTTTTTGTATTCACTTTTGATATAGAAGATGGTGACTTTTGTGAGGGGAGTGGATCAGCTTGGATCAAGATACCTGAGATGAGACACATACAACTCTCATAGATGTGGTTATCTTGTGGAATGGTCATAATCCTTTTGTAGTCTTCATAGAGAGTCATTGGCCCATTTCTTTTCTGAGACAACAGGTTGGAGTTCTATAATCTATGGAATATTGTCTTTGCATAATGATATATTATAGCTCATCTCTTCTACTCATTTCTTAAATTTAAATATTAAATTGGATCCAAATGGATTTTCAAGGTCTTTTAGATTTCTTTTCTTTAAAAAATTCTATATTTTCTCTAGTTGGACTTGAATATACTCAAGGATCCAAGGATATTCGAGGATATAATAATGTAGAATAAAGCATTTGTTTGTATGAGTAATTTTAACAGTGACTTTAAAGTATTGAAATAAAGAAACTAAAATAAGAGTTTTAATTTGAAACTTTAGGGTTAAAATTTTTATAAGAATATTTATTTAAAACCCTAGATATATAAAAGCTATAACTTCAAACTCATTTTCACTTTCATTCTCTACTTACCTACACTTGAGCTCTCCTTCCTTCTCTCTTTGTGTGCCATGGCTATCACTTCCACATTCACCGCATGGATTAGCTCCACATGCTATGCACACATAGGAGACCAAATAAACCCTAGGTTTTGTGTGACCTTGAGTCTAGAGAGCTCACTTTCTGCACCCTAGACCCTAGCTCTAGTATAGTGGCATCATTTTTTGTGATGCGACGAACCCTCTTACTTGCTCTATTCTCGGACTTTGCTCTCAGGTGAGTTTCCATAGATTTCTTGTATAGTCTATGTGTAGGATCAAGCTATGCAAATGTGATAAATCGAGCTCTGGTGCATGTGGGGTAACATCTCCGCACTAGAGTAGTGCCTGCCTCATCCTAGGACCACACCACGATAGATCTCATCAAGCACGATGAAGCCTTTTCCATATATGTTTTGTGCACTCAGGTGAAAGAGAACAATGACAAAGACATCGATGCACCCTCTCGACCATAGCTAGAGTATTTCAAGAGGGAGCCTGAGGAGATTTCTCTCAATTCCAGCATAGAGGCAACATAGAGCTTAGCCATTGTGCACCCATTTCCATACCCTGATGAGACGTCGACGAGTGATGAGCCACCCCTCACTTCTCTCCATGTTGTCACCATCGAGGGGGTGGAATATCTACTCATACAAGATATATTAGAGATTTTGGACCTAAGAGAAGAAGAACTATATTGTATCATGGTGCGTGATGCACTTAATGATTTTATAGATTTTGATATACAAGATACCTCAGCACATGTTGATGAGGTGGCTCAATATGATGGCACGAGTGTCAATGACATCTCTGCCATTGTGAGCATCCAAGAGCAGATTGAGGATGCAGTGCCACATTATGAGATCTCTGATGAGGAGTTTGAGCGGTTGTAAGAAAGCCTTTTTGGTCCTCGACTAGACTACATAGTAGCTTCCTAGGAGAGAGACTAGGGTGGTCCAATATACAGGAGCAGACCTTAATGCTTCATTACAATAGTAGATAGATGATACAGAGAAGGTAATATTCTTGGTTTCCCATGCAACTTCACTTATAGGGCCTCTAGGGCATTAGGACTCTCCATATCAAATTTTGTCGGGATCGGGCTCCCAAAGTAGCCTTGGCTAGAGGCTCGCATCTAGGGACCTAATCGGGCTCCTAAAGTAGTGTTTCCAGGAGGCTCTCAGGCCCCTAGAGTAGCCCTAGCTGGAGGCTCACATCTAGGGGCCCGAATTAAAAATTCAAGCTCCCAAACACAAGCCTCCGGCTAGGGCTGCTTTGGGGGCCCAATCCTAATAAAACTTGATACGGAGGGTCCCGATGGCCTATAGACCCTACTGGTGAAGTTGCACATAAATCCGATGTATATATCTTTAGCAACAGTCCATGTATAGTGAGTTTGATACTGAACATGTGTGATGCAGGACATTATTTATGTAGATGATTTTTTATCTAGGCAAGGTGGTAGATTTGGTAGCTAAGGAAGGGTGCAGGACTCAACATTGAATGAGTAAATTCGGTAGCTTGTCAGCGACATTATTGTTTTCATAAGACATTCTCTCTTGCTTTTGCTAAGAACTTCCTAAAGTTAAGGGCACTAAAAATGAAGGCTGGGCCCTTCAAGACCATCTCGACCAACTCCAAGCTTAGAGAAAGTAGTGTTGCTTCGATGTTCAAAGCTGTTCTACTTATTCACAAGTACTAGGTCTAGCCCACTTTTCTCCATGGTGGCTCGTGGCATGGTTGCTGATGTTGAAGACCCCACTATCATTAGGCTCCAACAAAATATATTGTTGCCTATGATCAACTGACCATGGGGAGCCTAGCTCAAAGAAGCCTAAGAGAGAGAGTAGATGTACTTATTGCCTAATGATATCTCATCACCAATGTAATGCACTTTGTAATCTTCTCTTGAAGTAATCAAAACCGATAATTGTTGGATTTGTGTGCAATGTAGTCACGATTGCCATTTGTCAGGCATGTAAGACAGAGTACATGTCCATTGCAGTTAGTGCACTCTAATATTTTGGGGGTAGCTCATAATGTATGTATGGGAGGTTCCAGATATTATGTATCTTTCATTGACGACTACAGTTGCTATACCTGGCTTTACATATTGAAAACAAAAGATGAGGTCTTTGCTGTTTTTCAACAATTTAAAGCACAGGTTGAGAAGGAGTTTGAATGCTACATCTCTTGCTTGAGATGTGATAGTGGTGGGGAGTATGTATCAAATAATTTTGATGATTTCTTAACTGAAAATGGCATTCGTAGGAAACTCACCTGCAGCTACACTCTGTAGTAGAACGGAGTAGCTCAAAGGAAGAATAGGGTTCTGATGGAAGCTGCTAGGGCCATGATGAACGAAAAGCATATGCCGCTTTATTATTGGGTAGAGGCTATTACGACAGCTGTATACATTCTGAACAGGACTCCCACTGCAGGTATTCATGAGATGACGCCGTTTGAAAGGCTGTATGGCTATAAGCCGGATGTAAGTCACATGAAAGTCTTTGGCTATCTTGCTTATGTGCATATCCCAGATGAGAAAAGGAAGAAGCTTATGTGCATAAGTGTGTTTTCATTGGGTATGATCCCTCTACCAAAGTCTCCCTGGTATGATCCCTCTATCAGGGAGACTTTAGTGAGCAGGGATGTCATCTTTGATGAGATGGGCTCTTGGTATGGATCACTAGTTGCAATGCCATCGGATATGCCTTCCATTCATGTATCTACAGTTGATTTGCAGTAGAGCACTACTATTACAGGACCTAGTAGTCAGACAATATCCCCATATACAGGGAGATTGAGGAGCTCACCGTTCACTGTCACTAGTATGTCAGTGAGGGGGATGCATGATGTCTTGGGTAGCAAATGAAAAGAGAAAGCTACTGAGGATGCATCTGGTATGATGACTATTGAGATATCGAGCTCCACTCGTGATACGCCAGGGTGACCGTTGTGTATTTATGTCACGGACTTGTAAGTTGCAGATGCGGTTGGTACACTGCCCATGAATAATAGGTACATGATAGCTATCCTTATCTACTCTAGTTCGTGGCTCAGTTAGTATGCCACCTTAGTTAGTTGAGTTTGGTTTGAGACCCATATATAGGGTTCTTCTATTTCTTTGTACTTGAGTTCTTTTGGCTTACACAACTAAGAAGAGGAAAACTGTTTTCAGCCTCCACCCTTGTGTGTATTCCCCCATTGTGCAAGCAAGAAAGCTTCAAGTGAGACTCCTTCCTTCTCTCCCACAATCTTGACATGGTATCAGAGCCTTGTTCGTGGTAAGGAGTTTAAGAAAGCAAGCCAAGCTCACGGTGTTCTGGTAACAGGAGCAGTGTTGCTTTCATTTTCTATTTTGGGAGCAGATCTCTGCAGGTAGCACAACCGGAAAGTGCAGGAGTGCATTGTCTCAGGTTGAGACGCCCTTCGCCGTGAAGCAAGAGGGCAGTATATGTTGCGGGACGAGGGCTTTAGCGCTCGGCGACCCTGTTTTTTTGATTTGAGGCCATTTCGGGGCCTGTTTTGGAGGCAAAAGTTTTCTGCACGCACTCAGGAAAAGGCCCAGTTTTATGCAGGGCAGCCACTGTTCTACAGGTCGGTGAAAAGTTACTGTAAATTTGCATTGTATGCTTGTGCGCAGAGACATTGGGAGTAACAGAATCATCCATGTTGCCTGTTGATGCAAAATCGTCACTAGGAAGTGACTATGTGGTCAAATACCACTTTCGCCAGTTTTGCGGATTTTCCCTTGTGAGGGTGAAGCTGTGTTTTTTGCAGTGACAGAATTTTTTGCAGTGTTTTGTAATGGCATCTGATTCTCTCTCACAGATTGTCACTGAAAAGCTTGACAATAACAACTTCCAAGCATGGAAGTTTAGAATGACAAATTTCCTTATGGGAAAAGGATATTGGGAGTTTGTTGCAGGAAATGAAGAAGAACCAGTTCTTCCTGATGTTCCCAATCAACAGCAAATGTAGGCATTTAAAGCGTGGCATGAGAGAGCCAGGGAAGTTATGTACTGGCTATCCATCAGCATTTCAGACTCTATGATTGTGCATATTCAAGATGCAAGTACGCCAAAGGAGGCATGGGATACTTTGTCAAAAATGTATAGCACAAATACGCAAGCCAGGGAAATGCAGCTCAAGCAAGAGTTGCATAATGTGCAAAGAGAAAATATGAGCATCAATGACTACCACATGAAGGTGAAGAAGATTGCAGATGCACTTGCTTCCATTGGGTCGCCAGTGGAACATGATGATTTAGTTTCTGTGACCTTGAATGGTCTAGGAAAGGATTATGCACAGTTCCGAACATCCATTTCCGTCTGTGAAAGATTTCCTGATTTTGAGGAGTTGATTGCTCTTCTAATTTCTGAGGAGCAGAGAAATGGTGGTGCATCTTCGTTAGGAGGAACTTCAAAAGAAGCTGTCTTCTACTCAAATGCTGGAAGAGGTAGAGGCAGAGGTAGAGGAGGCCGATATGGAGGCCGTGGTAGAAATCAGAATATGTAGCAAACTCAAGAAAACCAGTCCTATGGAGGAGGACGTGGTAACTCTAGAGGCAGGGGGAGCCAAAGAGGTCGTGGTGGATGGCAAAGAGGCCAAAATGCAAACAGTAATGTTGAGTGCTACTACTGTGGTAAAATGGGTCATATGGCTAAAGACTGCTATAAAAAGCAGAATGACATCATGAATGGAAAACTGCAACAAGGAAATTATGCATCCTCTAGTAGACAGGGTGATGACAGAAATGACCATCTGTTTATGGTGCAGCACATGAACAATTTTGTGACAAGTGCAGAAGAAAGCAACGATGAATGGTATATTGACTCATGTGCATTAAACCACATGACAGGTCATGCAGAATGGATGGAGGATGCAAGGAAAATGGAACAACCAAGATTTGTGGAGACTGGTGATGATGCTGCACATCCTATTGTGCAGATTGGAAAAATTTATTTGTCTATGTAGGATGGGAAAAAGAAATACCTGTCCGATGTATTTCATGTTCCCAATATCACCAAGAATCTGATTTCTATTGGTCAAATGGTTGAGCAGGGCTTGCAAGTTAGATTTAATCCTCATGGATGCTTTGTTGAGGATATGAAAAATAAAGGTCGCTTGATAACAAAAGGAAAGAAGAAGGGCAGAATGTTTACATTGGATGCAGACATGCCTGAATTGAGTGCAGCAATGTTTGCACATGGGACTGATGTAGTTGCAGATATTGATATCTGGCATAAACGCATTGGTCATGTTAATGTACAGCGACTTAAATCAATGCAGGCCCAAAATATTGTCGCAGGATTGCCCAAATTCAAGGTTGCAGAAATGTGTAAGGTATGTGAAACCTGTCAGTTTGGAAAACAGGCAAGGAAACCATTTCCTAGACATGTTCAAGAGAGTAAGAAGCCATTGGAATTAATCCACTCTGATGTGTGGACTACTAAAGCTGCATCTCTTGGAGGCTGTCATTATTTTGTCAGTTTTATTGATGACTATAGCAGAAAAGTTTGTGTGTATTTTATTATAAGAAAAGTGAAGTGTTTGGACATTTCAAAACCCTTAAAGCTATGGTTGAAAAAGAAACAGGCCTCCAAATAAAATGCCTAAGGTCGAGGGGGAGAGTACCTCTCAAATGAGTTTGCAAGGTTCCTGCAGGAGCATGGCATAAAGGAGCAATATTCATGCAGTCATACCCCACAACAAAATGGAATTGCAAAAAGAAAAAACAGGCATATTGGAGAGGTATCTCGTGCCATGCTCAATGAAAAAGACTTGCCAGTTTTTAATTGGGCTGAAGCAGTTGCTACAGCAGTCTACATAATGAACAGGACTCCCACTGCAGCAATACATGGAATGACTCCAGAGGAGAGGTATACTGGTAGGAAACCAGATATTTCTCATTTGAAAATTTTTTGTTGCATTGCCTATGTACATGTGCCACATGAGTTGAGATCCAAGTTGGATCCAAAAGCTGAGAAGTTCATCTTTATTGGTTACTCTCTGCAGCAAAAAGGGTATAGATGCTATAACCCTTCTACTCGTAAGTTTACAGTGAGCAGAGATGTTGTTTTTGATGAGATGAGTAGCTGGTATAAACCAGTAAATGTGATTGATGATGTAGATGCACAAAATGGTAATGCTGCACAGAATTCACAGCAGCAGTCACAAAA
Source organism: Lygodium microphyllum (assembly GCF_053477565.2). Classification (NCBI taxonomy): domain Eukaryota; kingdom Viridiplantae; phylum Streptophyta; class Polypodiopsida; order Schizaeales; family Lygodiaceae; genus Lygodium; species Lygodium microphyllum. Next base: position 12,816,037 of record NC_141154.1, read on the forward strand.
TATTAGTGGACCTGGAGCATCCTCTAGCGGTGGTTCACATTCTTTGCCACGGACAGGCAGATTGAGATCAGGAGAATCTTCTCAAAGTAATGCAGATAGTGGTATGCAGGTATCACGAAAAGGAAAAGAGAAGGTTGATCAGTCCATGTTTTATGTGAATGTAGGTCACACTTATGTGGATGGTGAATCCAGTGGCTTAGAACAGAGCATTGATGATGAGTTGGGTATTCCTTCTATTGTTACACCTGCAGTAAGGAAGACCAGGAATGTTGTGAGAGCACCTGGGAGTGAACCTACTTTGCACAGGTCTACGAGAGCTAGGTATCCTGTGGATAGGCTGAAATATGATGGATTTACAGCCATTCACTATGCATATATGGTCAAAGTGATATAAGAACCAGAACCCACATCTTTTGAGCAAGCCATGGGAAAAGAAAAATGGGAGAAAGCCATGGATGAAGAAATGGATGCCTTGGAAGTAAATGCTATATGGGAATTGGTACCTTTGCCTAAAGGTAAAAATGCAATTGGCTGTAAGTGGGTTTATAAGGTGAAGCACAATGCAGATGGTTCTGCGAACAGATACAAGGCAAGATTAGTAGTTAAGGGGTATGCACAAACATATGGCATTGACTATGAAGAAACATTCAGTCCGGTTGCAAGGATGGCAACCATAAGAGCAGTCATTGCTATGGCTGCATCAAAGGGATGGTCTTTACATCAGATGGATGTAAAGAATGCCTTCTTGCATGGTGATTTGCAAGAAGAGGTCTATATGGAGCAGCCACCAGGTTACGTGCATGTTGTTCATCCTGAGTTTGTTTGCAGGTTGAAGGAAGCCTTGTATGGCTTGAAGCAAGCACCTAGAGCATGGTCTGACAAGATAGGACAGTATCTTGTCACTATTGGCTTTCTGATTTCCAAGGCAGATTTCTCACTTTATGTGAGAAAAACAGAGAAAGGTATTATGCTACTTGTCATTTATGTTGATGATTTGATTATGAGAGGTGACAGTGATGAAGATATCCTTCATGTGAAAATGCTATTGAAGCAGAAGTTTGAGATGAAGGATTTGGGAGAGCTACGTTATTTCTTGGGCATTGAGGTGATTAGATCACCAAGTGGGATACAGCTCTTGCAAAGGCAGTATGGATTGGACATGCTATCCAAATATGGGATGACAGGCTGTAAGCCTATTTCAGTTCCTTTGGAGCAGAATGTGAAGCTGAGCACAGATGCAGGTGAGCTTCTAGAAGACCCTACTATGTACAGACGCATAGTAGGAAGTTTGATTTATATGACTATTACCAGGCCAGTTTTGAGCTATGCTATTGGACTGGTAAGTCAGTTTATGCAGGCTCCAAGGAAGCCACATTTGGATGTGGCTAGACGCATACTCAGGTATGTGAAGTCCACATTGCAATATGGACTATTTTATGAGACTGGGGTTCAGATACAGTTGCATGGATACACTGATGCTGATTGGGCTGGTAGTATTTCTAATAGACGATCTACCAGTGGATATGTGTTCTCTTTTGGGAGTGCTGCAGTCACTTGGAGCAGCAAGAAACAGCCTACAGTTGCCTTGTCGAGCACAAAGGCTGAGTACAGGGGTGCAGCAATGGCTGCATGTGAGGTAGCTTGGTTGCATAAGCTACTTTATGATATGCATCAGTCTACAGATGGGCCAGTTGTCATTTATTGTGATAACATGAGTAGTATACACTTGGCAAATAACCTAGTCTATCATGCTAGAACGAAGCACATTGAGGTGCATTATCACTATGTGCGAGAGAGGGTTTTACTAGGTCTTATTGATCTAGTTTATGTCAGCATAGAGGATCAGGTAGCTGACATATTCACAAAGGCATTGGGCGCAGAGAAGCTGCGCAAGTTCAGAGACCTGCTTGGTGTGGAGGAATTGGGATTGAGCTCGAGGGGGAGTGTTGAGATATCGAGCTCCACTCGTGATATGCCAGGGTGACCGTTGTGTATTTATGTCATGGACTTGTCAGTTGTAGACGCGATTGGTACACCGCCCATGAATAATAGCTACATGATAGCTATCCTTATCTACTGTAGTTCGTGGCTCAATTAGTATGCCACCTTAGTTAGTTGAGTTTGATTTGAGACCCATATATAGGGTTCTTCTATTTCTTTGTACTTGAGTTCTTTTGTCTTACACAACTAAGAAGAGGAAAACTGTTTTCAGCCTCCACCCTTGTGTGTATTCCCCCATTGTGCAAGCAAGAAAGCTTCAAGTGAGACTCCTTCCTTCTCTCCCACAATCTTGACAATGACACCTAGCAGAATGACTTTTGGCTATGAGTCTGCTGATACTTTGGACAGCAAACTTGGTATTCCGACTATCTATACACCTGGCACATGGCAGAGCAGGTATATTCTGCCTCATGAGAGAGGGGAATCGAGTAGTGCACCATAGCTTAGACACTCGTAGAGGGTCAGATACCCTATTGACAGGTTGACATATAGTGGCTACTCTACAAAGCATTATGCTTACATGAAAAAAGTGATGGAGATTAAAGAACCTCGTACATATGCTGAAGCAGTGAAATATGAGAACTAGTGTGTAGCCATGGACGAAGAAATGAATGCCACTGCCTGAAGGGAAAAAGACCATTGGTTGCAAATGGGTCTACAAAATCATATGCAAGTCAGATAGCAGTGTGGAGAGATACAAAGCCAGGCTGGTCGCAAAGGGGTATGCCCAACAGTATGGACTTGATTATGAGGAAACATTCAGCCCTGTTGCCAAGATGGCAACCATACGCACTGTGATTGCCTTGGCTGCTGCTAAAGGCTAGAAATTGTAGCAGATGGACGTTAAGAATGCATTTCTTGACGGTGACCTAGTAGAGAATGTCTATATGGTTCAGCTGGAAGGATATGTTCACCCTGATTTTCAGCATTATGTATGCATGCTGAAAAAGGCATTGTACGGGTTGAAGCAGGCTCCAAGAGCTTGGCATGCTAGGATCAATAAACTACTTGTAGAGATTGGGTTTTGTTGTTGGCAGGGCTGATCCATAGCCTATTTATAAAGAATATTGATAGTGGCTTGGTAGTGCTGGTCATATACGTTGATGATTTGATAATCACTGGTGATGATGACTTGGGCATATAGTATGTTATGAAGATGCTGAAATCTGAATTTTACATGAAAGACCTAGGAGAACTGAAGTATTTCTTGGGCATCGAGGTAGTTCCAGCTGAAAATGGTTTATGGCTGATTCAGAAGCACTATGCCATGGAGATGCTGAAGAAGTATGGCATGGCTAAATGCAAACCATTGGATACACCTCTTGATCAGAATGTCAAGCTGGACATGAACACTGGGGCTGAAGTAGAGGATGTGACTATGTACAGGCAGATGGTTGGCAGCTTGATTTACTTGACCATCACTAGGCCTGACTTGAGCTATGTTGTAGGGCTCATAAGCCAGTTTATGCAGAAGCCTAGAAATCCGCACTTGGATGCAGTTAGACGCATTATGAGATATGTTAAGTCCACTATAGAGTATGGGCTGTTCTATGTCAGAGATAAGCCCTTGATATTGACTAGATACACGGATGCAGATTGGCAGGTTGCTCATATGACCGTAGATCTACGAGTGGATATGCATTTGGATTTGGCAACGGCATGATTAGTTGGAGTAGCAAGAAGCAGCCTACGGTTGCTTTGTCGAGTACTGAGGCAAAATACAGGGGTGTTGCATTGGCAGCATGCGAGATTTCATGGTTGCTCAAACTAATGGCAAACTTATGGCTGATTTGGACATACAGATAAATGCTCCAGTGAAGTTACTATGTGATAATCTGAGTAGTGTACTCTTAGCTATGAATCCAGTCTATCATGCTAGGACGAAACACATAGAGGTACACTACCATTTCATCAGAGAGATGGTTCTTGCAGGACAAGTTGATCTTATGCATGTAAAGACAGATGACCAGGTTGCGGATATCTTTACCAAGTCCTTGGGTAAAGATAAGTTCTGTAGTTTTAGATAGCTGCTTGGAGTACAGATGCTGTCTTGAGCTTGAGGGGGAGTATTAGAATATCAAGCTCTTTCATGTTTTTTTGACCGACATGAGCTGGACACAGCTAGTTTGGCTAGATCAATTAGGTACATTAAATAAGTTGGTTCTACTTCTGATGTGCATGGTCTTTATGACCTTAGGTTGTATATGCACTAAAGTGTGTGTTGAATGAATAATGAGAAGAATGGAGAGAGGAAGCATATTGCTTCACTCTGGGTTGCTCTCTTTTCTGCATCCATGAAAATGAACAATCTTGGAGCCCTCTTCAACCCCATACTCAAATCGTTGGTTTACTTTGCCAAAAAATAATGGGTCTTTGAGATTTATTCAAGACATGCAATTGGTCAATAAAGTGACCATAAGAAATGTGGGTGCAAGTCCTGTGGTTGATGAATTTGCAAAGGATTTTGCAAGCAGAGCAATCTATTCTTTGGGTGATCTTTACTTGGGGTATGATTAGTTTCAGCTTTCAATTGAGAGCACTGATATCACAACTATGAAGTCTCCTTTGGAGTTAGTTCAAATGTGTACTCTCCCATAGGGCGCAACAAACTCAGTGGCACACATGACAAATGCTATGAATAGGGTACTCAAGGATTTTATACCACAATTGACAATGCCCTTCTTGGATGATGTTCTAATCAAAGGGTGTGCAATGGGGATGAAAAGAATGAAGAGATGGATGCTCATGGGTGCAGACAGTTTGTTGCGGACCATATTGTGGATTGTGAGAGGATTTTGACGTGTCTAGAAGAGATGCATTTAACTCTTTCTGGACAAAATTCTGTCTTTGGAGTTGAAGAGGTTTTGATTGTTTGGCATATGTGTGGGCTCTATGGGCATAAACCATCACCAGCAAAAATAGATGGGATTGATAGAATGCAAGATGTATTCACGAATGTATTAGAGTTGCAGAGATTCTTGGGTGCATGTGTGTTCTATTTGATATGGATTCCTCACTTTGCATATGTAGTTGATATTCTATATCAGCTTCTGAGGAAAGGTCAAAGATTTCATTGGAAAATGAAGCATTAGAAAGCAATGAAGAAATTGAAGTAGCTCTTAAAATTTGCTCCTACATTGAGAAAGGCCAACTATTCACATGGAAAGCCTATCATTATTACTGTTGATACAAGCCCAATCGAAATTGGATGGGCAATTGGGCAAGATGATGAGGAACGGCAAATATATGCAATTCACTTTTGTGCTAAAGTATTGACTGAACGACGATAGAGAAGGTATCCACAAGTAAAAAGAAAAATATGAGGAATTGTGAGAGCGCTTAAATGTGAGAAGGAGTATTTTTTGGGTGCTCGTGTAGTCATTGAGACCAATTGTTTGCCAGTATTGGGTATGGTTACTAGTTGTGCTACCCTAGACATTGCTATGCTCCAGTGGATTGCATAAATCAAATCTTTGAACCCTGAATTTCAGCATATTACAGGAAGAGATAACCCATTGGCAAACATATTATCTCAAGCAAGCTATGAGAATGAAGACGGGATGATCGATGAGGAGGAAGAAGATGACTTTCTTGCTGCTGAAAATGATGTTGCAAGAGTGAATTTAGCAATGCAAGGTGTTGCTATAGCATTAACAGAAGCTTGGACAACAAAGTGAAGACACTTTAGATGCTTTGCATCTTGTGTAGAAGTGTCTCTAGAAGACAAATATGCAGGAGAGTGGTTGAGAATTGGTCAATACCTTAGTTCATTAATAAACAGAGATGAATAGTTAGATGAGGAGTTTAAGAAGATCAAGGAAAGCCTATGGGTTTTTCTTAAAAGATGGATACTTATGGAAACATGCTAAAAGGAAACAAAGTATGCCATTGGAAGTTTTGGGTGATAGAGCTTCACAAGTAAATGTTATACAAGAATTTCATGAAAGCTTGTGGGCTGGCCATAGAGGTGTTTGGGGTACTTTTGCAAAGATTAAAGAAAGATATTGGTGGTAGGGTATGTATAAGGGTATTGCTCACTTTGTGGAAACATGTACGACATGTCAAATGTATTCATTTGTGAGACATCGGGATGGATTGCAGCCCACATATCCATTGTCTCTTCATTTTAAGTGGGTGGTGGATTTAGTCACGATGCCTATAAGTCTTTGGCAAATGAGAGCCCATGAAGTTTTGACTAATCAAGTGGAAGGGAAAGCTCTATGTACTAAGACAACAAATGTTGTGTATATTTTTCTCTTAGAAGAGATCTTTTGTCGCTATGGCTGTGTGAGAAAAATTAATGTAGATAGGGATGAGCTGGATGCATATGAAGCTCATGATTTCTTTGTATGGTTGGGGATAAAACTTGCTTTAACTTCAGCATATAACCCAGAAGGAAATTGCAATAGTGAAAGAGGTCATCCACCTATTGTAAAGGCATTGGCAAAAGTATGTGGAGAGAAGGTAAAAGAGTGGCAACGATTGCTCCCTTATGCCTTGTGGGTGACATAACAACTCACAGTTTTGTTACAGGATATATGCCTGCAGAATTGATGTATGGTCAAAAACCTATCATGCCGATAGAAGAGATGACAATCACATGGAGTGTGCTACCTTGGGAGGTGGAGTTGAATCACAAGGAGTTGTTGGACTTGTGCATTAAACAGTTGGAAGGAAAGTCAGAAGACATAGAGGCAGTAGTTGCAAAATTAAGGGCAGCAAGGATACATAACAAGAAACGGTTTGATAAAAGACATAGAATGAGACTAAGAACTATACAAGATGGGAATTGGGTATTGGTTTATGATAGCAGTTTAGACAACCATCATAGTGACATGCATAAAGTTTCCAAAAGATGGTTTGTGTTGAGCTATCGAGCTCCACTCGTGATACGCCAGGGTGACCGTTGTGTATTTATGTCACCGACTTGTCAGTTGCAGATGTGGTTGGTACACCGCCCCTGAATAATAGCTACATGATAGCTATCCTTATCTACTCTAGTTCGTGGCTCAGTTAGTATGCCACCTTAGTTAGTTGAGTTTGGTTTGAGACCCATATATAGGGTTCTTCTATTTCTTTGTACTAGAGTTCTTTTGGCTTACACAACTAAGAAGAGGAAAACTGTTTTCAGCCTCCACCCTTGTGTGTCTTCCCCCATTGTGCAAGCAAGAAAGCTTCAAGCGAGACTCCTTCCTTCTCTCCCACAATCTTGACATGGTATCAGAGCCTTGTTCGTGGTAAGGAGTTCAAGAAAGCAAGCCAAGCTCGCGGTGTTCTGGTAACAGGAGCAGTGTTGCTTTCATTTTCTATTTTGGGAGCAGATCTCTGCAGGTAGCACAACCGAAAAGTGCAGGAGTGCATTGTCTCAGGTTGAGACGCCCTTCGCCGTGAAGCAAGAGGGCAGTATATGTTGCGGGACGAGGGCTTTAGCGCTCGGCGACCCTGTTTTTTTTATTTGAGGCCATTTCGGGGCCTGTTTTGGAGGCAGAAGTTTTCTGCACGCACTCAGGAAAAGGCCCAGTTTTATGCAGGGCAGCCACTGTTCTACAGGTCGGTGAAAAGTTACTGTAAATTTGCATTGTATGCTTGTGCGCAGAGACATTGGGAGTAACAGAATCATCCATGTTGCCTGTTGATGCAAAATCGTCACTAGGAAGTGACTGTGTGGTCAAATACCACTTTCGCCAGTTTTGCAGATTTTCCCGTGTGAGGGTGAAGCTGTGGTTTTTGCAGTGACAGAATTTTTTCCAGTCTTCTGTAATGGCATCTGATTCTCTTTCACAGATTGTCACTGAAAAGCTTGACAAGAACAACTTCCAAGCATGGAAGTTTAGAATGACAAATTTCCTTATGGGAAAAGGATATTGGGAATTTGTTGCAGGAAATGAAGAAGAACCGGTTCTTCCTGATGTTCCCAATCAACAGCAAATGCAGGCATTCAAAACATGGCATGAAAGAGCCAGGAAAGTTATGTATTGGCTGTCTATCAGTATTTCAGACTCTATGATTGTGCATATTCAGGATGCAAGTACGCCAAAGGAGGCATGGGATACTTTGTCAAAAATGTATAGCACAAATACGCAAGCAAGGAAAATGCAGCTCAAGCAAGAGTTGCATAATGTGCAAAGAGAAAGTATGAGCATCAACGACTACCACATGAAGGTGAAGAAGATTGCAGATGCACTTGCTTCCATTGGGTTGCCAGTGGAAGATGATGATTTAGTTTCCGTGACCTTGAATGGTCTAGAAAAGGATTATGCACAGTTCCGAACATCCATTTCCGTCCGTGAAAGATTTCCTGATTTTGAGGAGTTGATTGCTCTTCTAATTTTTGAGGAGCAGAGAAATGGTGGTGCATCTTCTTCAGGAGGAACTTCAAAAGAAGCTATCTTCTACTGAATGCTGGAAGAGGTAGAGGCAGAGGTAGAGGAGGCCGATTTGGAGGCCGTGGCAGAAATCAGAATATGCAGCAAACTCAAGAAAACCAGTCCTATAGAGGAGGACGTGGTAACTCTAGAGGCAGGGGGAGCCAAAGAGGTCGTGGTGGATGGCAAAGAGGCCAAAATGCAAACAGTAATGTTGAATGCTACTATTGTGGTAAAATGGGTCATATGGCTAAAGACTGCTATAAAAAGCAGAATGACATCATGAATGGAAAACTGCAACAAGGAAATTATGCATCCTCTAGTAGACAAGGTGATGACAGAAATGAGCATCTGTTTATGGTGCAGCACATGAACAATTCTGTGACAAGTGCAGAAGAAAGCAACGATGTATGGTATGTTGACTCAGGTGCATAAAACCATATGACAGGTCATGCAGAATGGATGGAGGATGCAATGAAAATGGAAAAACCAGGATTTGTGGAGACTGGTGATGATACTACACATCCTATTGTGCAGATTGGAAAAATTCCTTTGTCTATGTAGGATGGAAAAAAGAAATACCTGTCCGATGTATTTCATGTCCCGAATATCACCAAGAATCTGGTTTCTGTCGGTCAAATGGTTGAGCAGGGCTTGCAGGTCAGATTTAATCCTCATGGATGATTTGTTGAGGATATGAAAAATAAAGGTCGCTTGATAGCAAAAGGAAAGAAGAAGGGCAGAATGTTTACGTTGGATGCAGACATGTCTGAATTGAGTGCAGCAATGTTTGCACATGGGACCGGAGTAGTTGCAGATATTGATATATGGCATAAACGCATTGGTCATGTTAATGTACAACGACTTAAATCAATGCAGGCCCAAAATATTGTTGCAGGATTGCCAAAATTCAAGGTTGCAGAAATGCATAAGGTATGTGAAGCCTGTCAGTTTGGAAAACAGGCAAGGAAACCATTTCCTAGACATGTTCAAGAGAGTGAGAAGCCATTGGAATTAATCCACTCTGATGTGTGGACTACTAAAGCTGCATCTCTTGGAGGCTGTCATTATTTTGTCACTTTTATTGATGACTATAGCAGAAAAGTTTGGGTGTACTTTTATGAAAAAGAAAAGTGAAGTTTTTAAGCATTTCAAAACCCTTAAAGCTATGGCTGAAAAAGAAACAGGTCTGTAAATAAAATACCTAAGGTCAGATGGAGGGGGAGAGTACCTCTCAAATGAGTTTGCAAAGTTCTTGCAGGAGCATGGCATAAAGCAGCAATATTCATGCAGTCATACCCCACAACAAAATGGAATTGCAGAAAGGAAAAACAGGCATATTGGAGAGGTATCTCGTGCCATGCTCAATGAAAAAGACTTGCCAGATTTTTATTGGGCTGAAGCAGTTGCTATAGCAGTCTACATAATGAACAGGACTCCCACTATAGTAATACATGGAATGACTCCAGAGGAGAGGTATACTGGTAGGAAACCAGATATTTCTCATTTGAAAATTTTTTGTTGCATTGCCTATGTACATGTGCCAGATGAGTTGAGATCCAAGTTGGATCCAAAAGCTGAGAAGTGCATCTTTATTGGTTACTCTCTGCAGCAAAAAGGGTATAGATGCTATAACCCTTCTACTCGTAAGTTTACAGTGAGCAGAGATGTTGTTTTTGATGAGATGAGTAGCTGGTATAAACCAGTAAATGTGATTGATGATGTAGATGCACAAAATGGTAATGCTGCACAAAATTCACAACAGCAGTCACAAAATATTAGTGGACCTGGAGCGTCCTCTAGTAGTGGTTCACATTCTTCACCATGGACAGGCAGATTGAGATCACGAGAATCTTCTCAAAGTAATGCAGATAGTGGCATGCAGGTATCACGAAAAGGAAAAGAGAAGGTTGATCAGTCCATGTTTGATGTGAATGCAGGTCACTCTTATGTGGATGGTGAATCCAGTGGCTCAGTACAGAGCATTGATGATGAGTTGGGTATTCCTTCTATTGTTACACCTGGAGTAAGGAAGACCAGGGATGTTTTGAGAGCACCTGGGAGTGAACCTACTTTGCGCGGGTCTACGAGAGCTAGGTATCCTGTGGATAGACTGAAATATGATGGATTTACAGCCATTCACTATGCATATATGGTCAAAGTGATACAGGAACCAGAACCCACATCTTTTGAGCAAGCCATGGGAAAAGAAAAATGGGAGAAAGCCATGGATGAAGAAATGGATGCCTTGGAAGCAAATGCTACATGGGAGTTAGTACCTTTGCCTAAAGGTAAGAATGCAATTGGCTATAAGTGGGTTTATAAGGTGAAGCACAATGCAGATGGTTCTGTGAACAGATACAAGGCAAGATTAGTAGTCAAGGGGTATGCACAAACATATGGCATTGACTATGAAGAAACATTCAGTCCAGTTGCAAGGATGGCAACTGTAAGAGCAGTCATTGCTATGGCTGTATCAAAGGGATGGTCTTTACATCAGATGGATGTAAAGAATGCCTTCTTGCATGGTGATTTGCAAGAAGAGGTCTATATGGAGCAGCCACCAGGTTACGTGCATGCTGTTCATCCTGAGTTTGTTTGCAGGTTGAAGAAAGCCTTGTATGGCTTGAAGCAAGCACCTAGAGCATGGTCTGACAAGATAGGACAATATCTTGTCACTATTGGCTTTCAGATTTCCAAGGCGGATTTCTCACTTTATGTGAGAAAAACAGAGAAAGGTATTATGCTACTTGTCATTTATGTTGATGATTTGATTATGACAGGTGACAGTGATGAAGATATCCTTCATGTGAAAATGCTATTGAAGCAGAAGTTTGAGATGAAGGATTTGGGAGAGCTGCGTTATTTCTTGGGCATTGAGGTGATTAGATCACCAAGTGGGATACAGCTCTTGCAGAGGCAGTATGGATTGGACATGCTGTCCAAATATGGGATGACAGGCTGTAAGCCTATTTCAGTTCCTTTGGAGCAGAATGTGAAGTTGAGCACAGATGCAAGTGAGCTTCTAGAAGACCCTACTATGTACAGACGCATAGTAGGAAGTTTGATTTATATGACTATTACCAGGCCAGATTTGAGCTATGTTGTTGGATTGGTAAGTCAGTTTATGCAGGCTCCAAGGAAACCACATTTGGATGCAGCTAGATGCATACTCAGGTATGTGAAGTCCACATTGCAGTATGGACTATTTTATGAGATTGGGGTTCAGATACAGTTGCATGGATACACTGATGTTGATTGGGCTGGTAGTATTTCTGATAGACAATCTACCAGTGGATATGTGTTCTCTTTTGGGAGTGCTGCAGTCACTTGGAGCAGCAAGAAACAATCTACAGTTGCCTTGTCGAGCACAGAGGCTGAGTACAGGGGTGCAGCAATGGCTGCATGTGAGGTAGCTTGGTTGCATAAGCTACTTTATGATATGCATCAGTCTACAGATGGGCCAGTTGTCATTTATTGTGACAACATGAGTAGTATACACTTGGCAAATAACCCAGTCTATCATGCTAGAACCAAGCACATTGAGGTGTATTATCACTATGTGCGAGAGAGGGTTTTACTAGGTCTTATTGATCTAGTTTATGTCAGCACAGAGGATCAGGTAGCTGACATATTCACGAAGGCATTGGGCACAGAGAAGCTGCGCAAGTTCAGAGACCTGCTTGGTGTGCAGGAATTGGGATTGAGCTCGAGGGGGAGTGTTGAGATATCGAGCTCCACTCGTGATACGCCAGGGTGACCGTTGTGTATTTATGTCACCGACTTGTCAGTTGCAGATGTGGTTGGTACACCGCCCCTGAATAATAGCTACATGATAGCTATCCTTATCTACTCTAGTTCGTGGCATAGTTAGTATGCCACCTTAGTTAGTTGAGTTTGGTTTGAGACCCATATATAGGGTTCTTCTATTTCTTTGTACTAGAGTTCTTTTGGCTTACACAACTAAGAAGAGGAAAACTGTTTTCAGCCTCCACCCTTGTGTGTCTTCCCCCATTGTGCAAGCAAGAAAGCTTCAAGCGAGACTCCTTCCTTCTCTCCCACAATCTTGACAGTTTGGACCTTATATGGTAAGATAGGTATTTGATAACACGACTTATGCATTAAATGAACTGGATAGGACAGCTATAAAACTTCCGGTAGCAGGGAAAAGAATCAAATTATTCAAGAAGTGGGAATCTAATGCCTATAAGTTGCCAGAATTGGAAGAAAATAGTGGCCATGATATAGGGGGTAGCCAGGAAGATATGGAAGATGAAGAAGCAAAGGATATGGTTACAGAGGATGAGGACTAAGAATCTGATGACAACTAGGATTTTGGCACATACGGAAGGATGTGTAGATTCAGAGGGGGTGGATGTCGTGCCACTACACGGACACGGTGTGAAAAACTCTGGAGTGTATCATCATCCGACTTTCTTATTGATTAAGAGAGTCAATGTGATCTGAGTCATTAGTACTAGTGTGAGTGGCATGAATGGTCCAAAAATGCTAGATTTTTGGATAATTTTAGCCTATTTTTTATATTATTTATTGTAAAAATCCAAAAAAGATAGAAAAGCTTCTAGATTAGGATGGAATGCAAAAAGCAAGTTGCTTTTTTAGCTAGTTATGGGATTTTGCATAAAAAAGGCAGATGGACAAAATCACGTGCGTTGCGATCGCTATATGGACAAGTTGAAAACTACACTTTGAACTAGAAGAGGAAGGAGTGATCTAGAAGATTCCCCTTTTGAATCCAATGGAGCCATCAGATTTGGGTTCCTAGTAGTAGAGAAGGAGCTGTTATTTTGATGCACGTTTTTATTCTACGAAGGAGCTCCAAGAGATCTAATGCTTGGAGATTGCTTCTAAGTAGTGCCAGACAAAGGATTCTAGGTTCTATCAATGCATATTGATTTGATTCATTGTGCTTTGTCTTTATCATGTTTACCTCTTGTCTATTCTTTTTCTTCTCTTCCATCTCCTATCTCTACTTCCTTCTACTTGTGATCCTCGATAGATACGACCTTTTGACAAAAACTCCTCCAATAGAGTGGCCCGTACGAGAACATCATCACCCATTTTGGCAGTCCCCTTGATAGAGGTACTCACTTCCTTAACAAGATTATGGAAGAATTGATAGAGTTATACAATATATGCTATCGTAAGTCCACACCCTATTACCCAAAGAGCCAACAGTCAAGTTAAAGTTACCAATCGTATGTTCTATTCAGTTCTGACGAGGACGATTGCCACACATCACCAGCAACTTATAGAGGTTCTCTAGGCGTACAAAACCTTCCATAAGGCTTCGTGCATGGTATACAAATCGTCTTCCCTATTGAGTTAGAGCTATCCTCTTTGCGTGTAGCTATCAAAGAATGCTTGGGATGCAGCTATTCATGTGCCATCCACGTCGTCTATGATTGGGTATCATATTTCTCACCTTTTAAAAAACCATAAAAACATTTAAAAATGGTCTAAAATGCATAGAAATTTAAATAAAATGAAAAAAATTATGAAAAAAACATAGAAAAAAATCTTACTTTTCAAAAAATTAAAATATTTTATATTAATGAGAAATGTCAGTAAAAATTTAAAAAGTATTATGATATTAAATAAAAGGGATTAAAATTCACAAAACTCCACTGTGTCATATAAATTTCTTAAAAATAAATAAATTTAGTTTTTAAAATTACAATTGTATTTTTATTATGATTATGACTTGTTAAAATGATATAAAGTTTTAGGAAACCCATTTGAAATTATTTATTTAAAGAGAAAACAACTTCAAAAGAAACTTCCACCAAATTCTTTCATGTTTCTAATATTTGTTGCCGTGTGAGTACTCACATTCATTTATCATTTTATTTATTTATTTATTCACTAAAAATTTATTTATTCATAAAAAATATACATAAAAATTTAATTTTTTTAAAAAAGAAAATAAACAAAACAAAACCCAACTTATCACACATATCGCCACAGTTATGAAAATCCATTGAAAAAAAAAACCAAAAATCACAACAAAAACTCAACACATAAATATCTAAATACCAAACCCTGTTTTGTCCTCATTTTTTTTACATTAGTATTTGGTTTTTGGTAAGTTCTAGGAGACCGACTACCCCTTGGTCACCTTGTTGGTTGTGTATAAGAATTTTCTTGTCTTTTGGATTGTTTACAAGTGGGATTTTGCATGACAGACCTTCTTGCAGGTGTCCACACGCCGCCACATTTTTCTCTTTCCCTCATTCACATGCACCATCGCATACAAGTAATTGTAATAAAAATTAATCAACCATTGCACCCACAAAATTAATAGAATGCACATCCTAAATTTTTAATTAAAAAGATTTGGTTGTTAATTCATAAAAGAAACCCCACTGTTGCATGAGCATAATTGCACCACTTAATTTGATCACTTAAAATCCATTCATATGTGTACAAGGACACACACTATATACACAATTAATTTGTAAATAATAAACCCCCAAAGTCATGAATAAATGCAATTTGTGCCAAATATCATATATTTTTTTTTTTTAAATTGCATTTGTAGAGACTCCTAGTTCGTGCATCACGTCAATATAAGTTGGGGTAGGGCTACATAAATGACTCACCATGCATTAACAAAATAATTTAATAATGAACCGAGCTTGATTGATCATTTAATAAAATGAATCATGTAGTTTTCACTTATCCACTTCATTGCACTCTATTAGCTATATGCCGCACACTTACGAGGATTGGGATTTTAATTGATCAAAGACACGATCTTGTTTGTCTATATTTATTGATAATTAGAATCAGAGTTTATGGTGGTTTAGTCTTGATTTTTGTATTGTGTTTGGGATATGGAATGTGTGGAATTTTATTCCTTCTAAGTTCCTGATATGGGGTTTTTAGGGTACCTGAATATATGCATCATGAAGCTTTTGATCGCATATATGCATAAGTCATGTAGAATTTTTCATAGGATGTGAAATGCTTGGGGAGGTCTGTCTAGTCCAATCAATGTGTTTTCGTTGCTATTTTTATTTTCCCTATTATTTACCTCGGTGGTATTATGTGTGGGTTTTGCAGGAATCCTTACTTATTTTCTTGGTTTTATGTTTATGTGTCTATTGTGGTCTAAATGGCATCTTCTTCCACTCCCCCACTTGTTATCCAGCATATACCGTTAGTGATTCATGAACTATTATCTTCTCTTGGATGTTGAATGTATCCGCAAGGCTGGCCTTCATCTTTTTGTGGCCTTGAAGTTCCCTCAAATGGATGTAAAGCTTTGTCATTATTTCCTTACTACAAGGGAATGGGTATATAGTGATGGGCATTTCTGACGCAAATTAGCGGCATTGCTATTTGCATCGCAATACAGAAAGCCACACTACTTTGAGAGAAAAAAAGTGTGTGAAATCCAAGCATGGCATTTTGCTACAAAGATTTTGAGAGGGAGTGAAAGATATTGTGGCTTTGAGAGAGAGAGAGAGAGAGAGAGAGAGAGAGAGAGAGAGAGAGAGAGAGAGAGAGAGAGAGAGAGAGAGAGAGAGAGAGAGAGAGAGAGAGAGCTTCTTGCCACCACCGTTGTTGTCGCCATCATTTGCAAAGAAGAGGGGGAAGTGCACAAAGGAAGAAGAGAGCCCGTTGTGAAGAGGAGACGAAGAATCCATCCTCAGGTCTTTGGGGTAAGTACATTGCCTCCTCTTGGTTTGTTCTTGTTCTTTCTTATTTTCTTTTGTTTGGTATTCTTGAGAATGAGGTGCATTGAGGGAGAAAGGAAGGAAATGAGAGAGGGAAAAGGAAGAGAGAATGAGAGAGAGAGAGAGAGAGAGAGAGAGAGAGAGAATATTATTGAAAAAACTTAAATAAAAGATGACTCTTTGCCTTCTACTTGTGTAAGATTAATAGCTCCTAAAATTTTATGTTAAAATATAAGAAGGTTTATATGAAATCTTTATAATGTATATTAAACTAGTTTGTTATGTATTGTAAACCAAGACTTTTCAGTTGTTGACGTTAATTCTATTGAGTTAAAAGAGAAGAAATCCCTCCTCAAGAAAATTAAAAAAGAAAAAGAGAATGAGAACAAAAGCCAGTTGTCTGTCAGAATGTACACAAAATGAAAAACGATGATGGTCGTGAGGTTCAAGATTGGGAGGCACATCTTAATCAACATGTCCTGTGTCCTTGCTCCTCTCAATGCAAGCTGGCAATCAGACGAAAGTGTCACTTGTCTATAGAACACATACGACACTTCAACGAGTTCCAATAGGAGATCATTGATCAGATGATCACAAAATTTGAGCAAATGGTAAGAAAAGTGTGTATCAATCATGCCTTATATTCACAAACTAATTGAATATCATATACAAAAATAGATATGGCCGTAAAATTTATACAAGGAGGTGACATCTCATCCCAAGGAGGAATGCACCTATTTTGGCTAGTAAGAAGAGTTTGTGGGCATGCGATGGATGGAGTGCCTGAGCCAATCCACCACTTGGAAGGCACAACTCAATCTATACCGTCAATACCAGAGGAGACAGGTAGCCTTTCGGACCTTCTTCCAATCTTGGAGCTTGAGATGGAGGCAATGATTGATGCATTGATGCCCATGGATATTGAGACATCTGGTTTGCTAGAGAGAAAGCATCCATACCATTATATGATGGGTGCCAAGTATCTCACCTGAAGACGCTGCTTGCACTCCTAAGTGTGCAAGAAAAATATGGGTGGAGTGATACGAGTGTGACCGAGTTGTTCAGGTACATTCTACGCACACTCCGTTGATTTTTTTTTGACACCATTATTTAAAAAAAATTCTCTTTTTCAAGGTATTTTATGATTTTTTTCCGGGTTGCTAAAGTATCATATATTACCACTTAGAAATACCATGCCCGAGTCTCGTGATGATGCGCGATATGTTTTACAAAATCTTGGCATGGACTATAATAGCATCCATGCATGTGTCAACGATTGCGTACTATTTCAAGGAGAGTGCGTGACTATGGAGACATGTCCAAAGTGTGGTGCTCACTGTTATTGATAGGAATTGAAAGGGCAAACCATCCCTCAAAAAGTTCTTAAACACTTTTTGCTTATCCTGCATATACGTCACATGTTTCATATGTCTGGCATGGCGAGCTTGACAACGTGGCATACACAAAATAGATCCATAGATGGAGTCTAATGAATATCAGTGGGGATTCACATGTATGGAGCCACATTGACTCTACCTTTCCATGCTTTGCATGATCCAAGGAAACTTTGGCTCAGTCTTGCTATGGATGGCGTGAACCCATTTGGTATCTACTCAACTTCTTACTGTGTGTGGCATGTAGTCCTTGTTAGCTACAATATCCCGCCATGGCTTTCTACAAAGAAAGGACACACAATCCTTAGCTTCTCATTCTTGGCCATCACAAAGTCAAGAATATGGACATCTATCTCCATCCATTAGTCAATGAGCTTAAATTTTTGTGGAAGGTGGGGATCGCCATGGAAGATATGAGTAAGCGCAATGATTAATGGCTGCCAATATATAAGCCATTCTCATGCGGACCATGCATAACTTTTCAGGATTCGAGGAGTGCTTAGGTAAGTAGGCTTCCGTTCTTGTTGGGTTCATATCTATCATAGCTTGTTCAAGATTGTGTTCACTAAATAGGGGTGTTGGGATAGGTCTGGTTACCTTAGGTTATCATGCATGTCTATTGTGTGGGCCATAGTTAGACTCTCGAAGGTGATGAACCATGAAGAAGATGGTATATCAAGGGTATGCCACTTTCTTGCCGAAGAGTCACAAAGTGAGGGAAGGTTTTCTTGGATGACCTCCAGCACAAATGAACGCCCAAAGCTGGTACGAGTTGAAAATGGTCCACATGGAGTCACATCCAAACAGAATGCGACGGTTCTTGATTTTCTACAAGTTGCCATATTGGATCCACTTATTATAGATCAACCACTTGTTGGATCCCATGAATATTTTCAAGAATGTGGGTAGCTTACTATGGTAGAAAAGAGAGACACTATAGGGGCACAAATGGATTTGAAGGAGGTAGGCAAGATGGATGCTGATGGTTGCTTGCAACTACCTTGCACTCCTTGGGTTCTATCCACTAAAGAAGAGCACATTATGAAGAAAATTATTAGGTCTATCTGCACCCTGATGGGTATGATGCATTCTCTCAGATCCCATTTTTCTAAAGAAGAAAAAATATCAGAACTAAAATCCCATAATTGGCATAAGATATATCAAGTATCTTCTAGTCTGGATTGTAAATGGCCAACGTATTTTGGTATTTAGTGTCTAATCGGTGTTCATAATACACCTTCATTTATGGTAGTTTGTACTACCGATTGCGATCGCACGATGCCTCACTCCAAAAATACATGGGAAAATTTACAGGTTGTCAAATTTTGTGCAATGGATCTCACAGAAGGAGATCAAGACATTCCCTATTGAATCTGCAAGGCAAGGAGGAGTAGTGGAGATAGTCTCTCTCTTTGAGAAGTATATGGCCACTAGCATCCTCACGATACAAACCCACCTCTTAGTGCATCTTGTAGATGAAGTGGAGATTGCGAGACTTGTCCATATGCGATGGATGTTCTTCTTGGAGCCCTTCATGAAAACCCTGAATTTGTGTGACAACAATGAGCTTGGCTAGAAGGTAGCATGGCTGAAGGTTGGCTGGTGTCGGAGGCGTTAGTACATATTTCACAATGGCTACCAACGATGGATTTAGACAATGGTATGTTATGGTCGCGCTGAAGGATGATGATAGATTGATCGGAGATGTGATGGTTGAAAATGGGGTAGAAAAAAATATGGATGCTACAATGGAGGAGAAAGTGAATCATTTTTGTATATTGCAACATGCATCCATGGAGATGTGGCTTGCTAGGTACGAGCAAGCCACGAAAATCAGGGAGAAGTGTGATTGAAATTTTGACACAGTATGCACCATCAACCAATTCGATGTCCTGAGGGCATGGAGGAGATGCCATCATTTATGTCTCTATGATGGTTATCGAGAGCTTTGATCGCAGCCTCTCGTGAAGGGGTGGAGGTCTCTACTTAGGAGTTGGAATTCTTGAGGAGATATAGTCCAAAGGTGACCATATGTTTTATAAGATGTCATATTTAGATTTTATATGTGACAACTAATCTAACCATTTCAATATATAGTACAAAAAATGTAGATGTGATTACGCGAGTGACATTTTCACGTCGAGTGTATTGACAAAATGTGCTCCACAATAGATTGTGGTGTCATGGCAAAGTTTGAGCAAGAGAGCCAATGCTGAGCCACAGATCCAAACACCATTATAGATGAGATGGAGTATTTTTGGAACTTGCAAAGTGTTATCTCAGTGGATTACCATAGTTTCTCCATGATTATAATCAATGTGCAGTGGTTCAAAGTAGTATTGGAAGGAGCTGGGGCAATTGTTTGCAAGGTCCATTTGGATTTCTCGAAATAGATTTCGAGAAAAGATTGACGGATCTATGCAACACATTTGTCTTGCCGGCCCATTGTGAACAGGTGCATGAACTCTTTTTGAAAAAAAATTCACAACACAGATATGTCACAAATGATGAATCTCTCTTATATGTGATTTTGAATAGGTAAGTTTCTATCCAAAGCCCCGACAACCTCCATGGTGGTATGTTGTGCCTTTAGCTCCCTGGAGTGTGAGAGTGTATGATGAAAGTAATGTTCCCAGCATAGATACGGAGAGTATGCAAGTGGAGGGGCCAATATTGCAAGGGGTGGAGGTCGAAAATGGCTTCTAGCATGTAGAGGAGGAAGAATTGGGTAACGATGACGGAAAGATAGGAGGCCATGAATTCTTTGAGAACAAGCTAGATTCATCCTTTTGTGGTGACCTATTTATCAACCTTCCAATGTATATAGAGTTGTGCCAGTACATTGAAATGGGACCATAGGCTACATCATACTTGCAGCATCCGCCTACTCAATTCGTTGATGAATTGCTTATATGGTTACTCTATTATATGCATTCTAAGTAACATCATTTTTAAAGAGTTATATTACTATGCTTTGCTTAAATCTTTATATTGATTATGCTAACATCATTTTTTGTTTGTGTAGGTGACATTTGATGATATTTGGAGAGCGGAATGAGTCGAGGGATGAATGACGAGGAGTTGTAGGAGATATTCACACGTATGTCTCTAGATTAAATTGCCCAACTTAGAGATATGACAAACTAGGAGCTGCCTCTTAGACACCATCAGGCCATTCTGTTAGATCTACTTTGATACATTGTGATGATTTGATTTCTAGTAAATGAGGTCAGTACTCCAGATTAGGCCCGGATAGAGGGAGTAGTTTTGGGGGATGCTGCAAAGATATGGATGTTGTGAGCCCATGGTCGGCTTGAGATATAGGTGCTACTCCTTGCTCTCATGCAGGTTTGAGAGCCTGACTTAGGTGTGTCTCCGTCTTGTTGTTCTAGTGATGGAGGCGTGTCACCTATAGGATTTGTCACATATGTGGGGACATATACTCTAGTGATTCTAGATTTTTATCAATCGTTCACAAAGGTGGCACCCCTATGGGTGCTACTCTGAGAGATATCACCCCCAGGGGTAGGTGGGAGAGGAAACACCTTAAACATACCCTAGAGAGGTATGGATATCTTGTAGAGATAACTTGACAAGAGCCTTGATCATGAACGATGAGGGGAGGAGGGTGATGTCTCATAAGAGAGAGTTGTGCCAACAAGTTTTTTGGCACAACATATTGGACCATTGGAAGAACATATCCAAGGGGAGCAAGGACTACATAGTAGCATCCTTGTATGAGGAGTTTTTTTTGTACCCACCATGACAGAGAGATTTTCTACTGGGTGGATGATGGAGTGCATGTGTGCATACATGTCACACAAACGATCGAAACACATACAAGGCACTCAAGAGTGGTGCCTCAAAGCTCAAGTAGCTAGATGTAGATGACTGGCAGAGACTCAAAAAGGAGGCTACAGATTCTCTAGGGGGTTGGTGATAGCAGCGGGAGGCAGTGAGGGCATGATTGGAGGTAGGGGTGGTCCATCATCTTGGGAGTGGCAGGCCACAAGACTTATTTGGAGGACTTTCTAAGTTTTTCTTTTGTTCTTCTCACTTTCTTATTTGGATTATCACTTGTACTGACAATCTTGTTTCTAACAGTTGTATTCTAATTTCTTTGCAGCACTCCATTAGAAACCACAATCCCACCAGCCTAGAGACTTGATATGCAGAGAGACATGGTCTCACTGCATTGGTTGATACATTGTATGCATGCGATGGCCCAGTAAGTCACTCATCTTTTTTTTCCGTAGTTACTATTTTTATTAAAATGCATTATGTATGGTGGATTGATGTGTAGTTGTTCATTTTGCAAACTCTGTTTGATGCTCCTTTTGCATTGGGACGTTTCGGATGGCAAGGATCTATAGCTCACGCTTGGATTTGTGGATCACACATCCTCTTCCTTTTTGGTCTTGTGATTTATGTAGGCGTCTTCTATGTACTATGTTGTTATCATTCTTTTTATCTTACCATAATTCCATGAGTTTTCATCAAAGGTCTTGTACTTATTCTATGTATCAGTCTTGTGGGTTTAAGTACATTTTGCACTCATATTGATGACCATTGCACGCTTAACATGTAATCCATTTGTAGAATATAAATACAACGCACAGTGCTATACTGCCCTGCCACACTTTTTTTTTCTTTGTAACCATCGCCATTAGCATTACAAATTTACTGCACGTATCGCTATTGGCATCACAATACACATCACGAAAACCATTGCGATTTGCATCGATATTACTGTTGTAAAAGTGACTAAAATGCGATACAAATAGCAACATAAATTGCGACAGTTTCATGGAGATGCTAATACTAACATGTTTAGCGACAACGGAGGAAATTTTTTAAATGAACATCTTTGTCACTTTGAACGTCGGTATGAGGCCTCTTTCTTGTAGTGCCTGGAGACTTACAAGAAGCAATCAAGCTTGGTTTATGGCTGTCAATTTCGCCTTTCCCCCTATTACTATCAAATGAGGCCTTGTTCTTGACTATTGTAGCTTTCCCTATGCCTAGTGGTAATCAATTATTATCCACTATGAAGATCCTTGCCTTGTTGCAGAAGGAAACCTCTACTCCTTTGGTAGCACATAAAGTTATTACTAGTTCAGGAGTATCAGTGGCCCATATTACCTCTCCTTTATAGAAACAATTATGCAAATTCCTGTAGGAAAGATTCATGTCAGAAAGCAAGCCTGCTTCAAAGAGTTTGTCGAAAGAACTCGTCACAAGCTCTCTCAGGATCCTAGAAAGGGTTAAGCCTAATTGGAAAATGTTTTTGTTGGCCAAGATGGATCAACATTTTTAGCGAGCCACAAAAGGTCAACTCAGTAACGTTCCTATGGAGTTTTCTATATAAAATCATTCAGTTGATACCTTCCCTAGGTGACATTCCAGTGCCTGATCCTATTCCCCTTCCACAACAGTCTCCTCCACCTATTCCTTCTCCTCCTATGGAAGTCCATTCTGATCTAGCAGATGAAACCCCTACCATATTCATTCAAAAGAAGCACCGCACATAGGGTCTTTTTGATCCTCTTCCTATTCCAACCCTTGTGGTGCAGGTTCTGATCCTTGAGGTGTTTGGTAGCTCCCTTCCCTCGTTCATCTTATACAAATCTTTTTGCAGCACAAATGGGAGGACAACTAGATCCACAGATTCCTTCTTCATTACAAATAGTATTGTCTAGATTTGTGCTATCACAACTAGTTTCTTGTGTTGAGAATGTGTTGGAAACTTCCATGAATTTATGTATTCAAACCATTTATACGGGAGTGTATACTTCATTGCAAGATAAAGTGGATTCTTTGACTATTCACTGACTTCCATACCGAAATGACTACAAATACGACTTGATGGATTCACAACAGGCCATGCTTAAGGAGTTAGAAGTTAAGGTTGCCACTTTAGAGGAAGTAAATGTGTCCTTAACTAAAGAGAAGGATGCTACCCTTGAGAAAATGATTGAATTAGCTCACAAGATTGGTGTTTGTGAAGGCTAGTTGCAGCATTCTCAAGAGACTATAGAGTCACAAAAGAAGGTTATTGAACTTGAACTCAATCAGAAAGTTTCCACTCTTTATGTTCCTCCTCTAGCTCCCATGATGTCATCTTTTTTGTCTAAGGACGAATTAGATCATTTTCAATAAAAGACTAAATTGTGTGATGGATTTTCTACAAAGGTAGAATGCCTTCAATAGCGCATGATTTGTGTCCACAAGGATTTTTTCCATTATGCTGAATTGGTGTCACATCCATCATCCTTTTGGATTAAATATCAGCAACAGTGCTTTGTGTTGTATATCTCTTTGAGTAATGTGGATTTAGAACCTCTAGTGGATGGGTGGCAAAATATGTAGTCAGTAGATTTACTTAAAGTAGTATTTGACATATTTGTTGATGACTTGATCTCTCATGAAGCTCAACTCTTATCTACTATGTATCTCCAAGGAGATTTGCACATCCCTGATGAGGAGGATATGAAATTTTATGTAGGAGATATGATTTTGCAAGAAATCATGTATGTTCATTCAACTGAAATGAATTTGGTTGATGGGCTCAAGACTTATCATCAACATACATTATTGTGTAAAGGCTATGCTTGGCATCCTCCTTTGGAGGATGATATTCTGGAGGCCTCATCTTCGAGGGAGTGTATTTCATAAGTCTAATATTCTCCAATCTAGTCCAGATAGTATCCCTCTTTATCTTTTACCCCTATTGTTTCCCCTTACATTCCAGCTTTTACTACATGCCCATTTATTGCCAAGGATCCTATATCCTCACCTACTCCTATTGAAACTACTTCTGTTATTCAACCTAATCCTTTTGTTTTTCTAGCAGAATCCCTTCAAAAATTTCTACTTTCTTTTCCTTCTTTACCACCCTCATTATCCCTTCAAATATCTTCATTATATGATTTATCTTACCCACCTCTTCACTATTATTCTATTATCCCTTTACAATCTCCTTTAGATTATATTAACCCTCTATTAACCTTCCTCCCCAATCACTGATGGTGGATACTCCCAGGTATGATAGTGATATTCTCTATTGACAACAGTGGGCATTGAATGATTCTTTGACAGGACCAGTGTTTAATTGGCCTATCATTCTTGGTTCCTGGGACACTTCAACACAATGTTACACTTCTTATCTGCAAATTGCCAAAGCACATGCTTCTTCTGAGGATACTTTGGTACAATTGGCATCTCATTTTTATTGGTATCTTGCTTTTATGCATCAAAAGTCTCGCCTAAATACTAGGAAGAGTATTCCAAACTTAATGATTAATCCAAATGAGGATGTAATAGTTGCTCAAATGGATGTTCTATATTATTTTACACAAGCTTTTCCCAGTTAGTTCATTATCCTATTGGAAAGGATATGTTGATTACAATTTCTTTAGAATATGCCTTTTCATTTTTGGATGAGAACAAGAGTCTGGAACTTCCCAAGTTGAGTATGAAGTTCAAGAAAAAATATCTTCATCCTATATAGCATGTGGACACTGTGTTGGATGTATTGATCCTTTTTAATTGTAACGTGTCCCCTTGTCAGCTTGTGGGACACGTCTTAGCAGCCCATCGGGAAGAGAGTCTAGAAAGCGCCGCCCAGCACTCCTAAGGAATGTCACGGGGTTTGCGATCTAGGTCTTTCTCAGCCTGCACCACGAAGCGGAAGCATTCCGACCATTCCCACTTAGGATTGACTTGAATCAAGATTTCCCTAATGGTCAAGTTCTTGGGAGGTAACTAGCGTCGAGCCCCAAACAAACTACTTTACGCAGAAATGTCAGGGTCGAAGCAGATTTATATTGCACTTGGTTCAAGAAGAATGGGAAACGAGAGGGATGCAAAGCTCGACCTCTCTGCCTGTAAGGGATAGTCCCATTCAGTTCCCCTTAAACAGAATAAATTGGGACTCTAGCTTTCTAGATTCTAGGTCATTGTTACCTTGCTGTCAATTCCTTTGAGAAAAGTTCTCGGCCAACCGGGACCACCCTTCCGTAGGATCGACCTAGGGTCACATCCACCACACTTTCCTCGGCTTGCTTTAGTTATCTAATTACCTACCACATTTAGTTTGACAAGCAAAAACAACTTTTTTAATTAACCAATTAATCACTGGTTCCTTCACACAACACTTAGGCACTGACATAGAAAAACAATGTCAAGCAAGTTTCTTTTCAACATTTGATCTTTATTTATCAGTCTTTGGAATACATCATATAATCCATCCGAAGGCTATTTCAGCAATCCTCACGGATCTCTATTCCAAGTTCTGCACGTTGACTAGTATGCGGGCCTCGGGATCCCATCTCGAGTCACGTCGGCCTCTTGTGTAGGATCCGGAGGCAAGGTATTTACGGCCAGAGCCTCCCCTGGCACCCAAGAATCCTCCTAATCCAAGTAGCACCCACGGAGAGACCTCTCACGACAGTTTCGGTCCACATACCTGGCATGGCTAACAACCCCCTTGGATAGGGTCAGGTAGACAGTCGGAGGTAACTGATACTGTCTCTCCCTCCAGGCTTTCAACTTGAAGCATTAGTTATTTTTTCGGCATTAGTTCCTTGATCAAAGAAGTACAAACAGTGCTCCTAAGTGTACAAACACAAGCACTCCAGTGGTCGTTTATATGGCCAACTGCTAAGGTGTGATTCCTTCTTCCCAAATACATCCAGCATTCGATCCAGGATCAATTGCAACTTGGCAGGATCCCAAGGGTTTTGTAAGCTGAGTTGCTTGTTTACCCTCTTTTCTTGGGTTAGGGTTTATACCCTATTAACCCAAATTGTCACTACTTTAGGTTTCCATATATTATGGTCAATAAATCATCCTAGACAACCCCGTTGTCCTCACTTGATTGGGCAATTTCTTGCTAGGCAATTCATTATTACCCTAACTTGGCAAATCAGTCCCAAGGAAGGGTGATGTAGCAGGAAAAACCAGGATTTGTGGAGACTGGTGATGATATTGCACATCCTATTGTGCAGATTGGAAAAATTTCTTTGTCTATGCAGGATGGGAAAAAGAAATACCCGTTCGATGTATTTCATGTCCCGAATATCACCAAGAATCTGGTTTCTGTTGGTCAAATGGTTGAGCAGGGCTTGCAGGTCAGATTTAATCCTCATGGATGCTTTGTTGAGGATATGAAAAATAAAGGTCACTTGATAGCAAAAGGAAAGAAGAAGGGCAGAATGTTTACATTGGATGTAGACATGTCTGAATTGAGTGCAACAATGTTTGCACATGGGACCGGTGTAGTTGCAGATATTGATATCTGGCATAAACGCATTGGTCATGTTAATGTATAGCGACTTAAATCAATGCAGGCCCAAAATATTGTTGCAGGTTTGCCGAAATTCAAGGTTGCAGAAATGCATAAGGTATGTGAAGCCTGTCAGTTTGGAAAAAAGGCAAGGAAACCATTTCCTATACATGTTCAAGAGAGTAAGAAGCCATTGGAATTAATCCACTCTGATGTGTGGACAACTAAAGCTACATCTCTTGGAGGCTATCATTATTTTGTCAGTTTTATTGATGACTATAGCAGAAAAGTTTGTGTGTATTTTATGAAAAAGAAAAGTGAAGTTTTTGGGCATTTTAAAACCCTTAAAGCGATGGTTGAAAAAGAAACATGTCTGCAGATAAAATGCCTAAGGTCAGATGGAGGGGGCGAGTACCTCTCAAATGAGTTTGCAAGGTTCCTGCAGGAGCATGGCATAAAGCAGCAATATTCATGCAGTCATACCCCACAACAAAATGGAATTGCAAAAATGAAAAACAGGCATATTGGAGAGGTATCTCGTGCCATGCTCAATGAAAAAGACTTGCCAGATTTTTATTGGGCTGAAGCAGTTGCTACAGCAGTCTACATAATGAACAGGACTCCCACTGCAGCAATACATGGAATGACTCCATAGGAGAGGTATACTTGTAGGAAACCAGATATTTCTCATTTGAAAATTTTTGGTTGCATTGCCTATGTACATGTGCCAGATGAGTTGAGATCCAAGTTGGATCCAAAAGCTGAGAAGGGCATCTTTATTGGTTACTCTCTGCAGCAAAAAGGGTATAGATGCTATAACCCTTCTACTCGTAAGTTTACAGTGAGCAGAGATGTTGTTTTTGATAAGATGAGTAGCTGGTATAAACCAGTAAATGTGATTGATGATGTAGATGCACAAAATGGTAATGCTGCACAGAATTCACAGCAGCAGTCATAAAATATTAGTGGACCTGGAGCGTCCTCTAGCAGTGGTTCACATTCTTCGCCATGGACAGGCATATTGAGATTAGGAGAATCTTCTCAAAGTAATGCAGATAGTGGCATGCAGGTATCACGAAAAGGAAAAGAGAAGGTTGATCAGTCCATGTTTGATGTGAATGCAGGTCACTCTTATGTGGATGGTGAATCCAGTGGCTCAGAACAGAGCATTGATGATGAGTTGGGTATTCCTTCTATTGTTACACGTGGAGTAAGGAAGACCAGGGATGTTTTGAGAGAACCTGGGAGTGAACCTACTTTGCGCAGGTCTACGAGAGCTAGGTATCCTGTGGATAGGCTGAAATATGATGGATTTACAACCATTCACTATGCATATATGGTCAAAGTGATACAAGAACTAGAACCCACTTCTTTTGAGCAAGCCATGGGAAAAGAAAAATGGGAGAAAGCCATGGATGAAGAAATGGTTGCCTTGGAAGCAAATGCTACATGGGAATTGGTACCTTTGCCTAAAGGTAAAAATGCATTTGGCTGTAAGTGGGTTTATAAGGTGAAGCACAATGCAGATGGTTCTGTGAACAGATACAAGGCAAGATTAGTAGTCAAGGGGTATGCACAAACATATGGCATTGACTATGAAGAAACATTCAGTCCGGTCGCAAGGATGGCAACCGTAAGAGCAGTCATTGCTATGGCTGCATCAAAGGGATGGTCTTTACATCAGATGGATGTAAAGAATGCCTTCTTGCATGGTGATTTGCAAGAAGATGTCTATATGGAGCAGCCACGAGGTTATGTGCATGCTATTCATCCTGAGTTTGTTTGCAGGTTGAAGAAAGCCTTGTATGGCTTGAAGCAAGCACCTAGAGCATGGTCTGACAAGATAGGACAGTATCTTGTCACTAATGGCTTTCAGATTTCCAAGGTAGATTTCTCACTTTATGTGAGAAAAACAGAGAAAGGTATTATGCTACTTGTCATTTATGTTGATGATTTGATTATGACAGGTGACATTGATGAAGATATCCTTCATGTGAAAATGCTATTGAAGCAGAAGTTTGAGATGAAGGATTTGGGAGAGCTGCGTTATTTCTTGGGCATTGAGGTGATTAGATCACCAAGTGGGATACAGCTCTTGCAGAGGCAGTATGGATTGGACATGCTGTCCAAATATGGGATGACAGGCTGTAAGGCTATTTCAGTTCCTTTGGAGCAGAATGTGAAGCTGAGCACAGATGTAGGTGGGCTTCTAGAAGAACCTACTATGTACAGATGCATAGTAGGAAGTTTGATTTATATGACTATTACCAGGCCAGATTTGAGCTATGTTGTTGGATTGGTAAGCCAGTTTATGCAGGCTCCAAGGAAACCACATTTGGATGCGGCTAGACGCATACTCAGGTATGTGAAGTCCACATTGCAGTATGGACTATTTTATGAGACTGGGGTTCAGATACAGTTGTATGGATACACTGATGCTGATTGGGTTGGTAGTATTTCTGATAGACGATCTACCAGTGGATATGTGTTCTCTTTTGGGAGTGCTGCAGTCACTTGGAGCAGCAAGAAACAGCCTACAGTTGCCTTGTCGAGCACAGAGGCTGAGTACAGGGGTGTAGCAATGGCTGCATGTGAGGTAGCTTGGTTGCATAAGCTACTTTATGATATGCATCAGTCTACAGATGGGCCAGTTGTCATTTATTGTGACAACATGAGTAGTATACACTTGGCAAATAACCCAGTCTATCATGCTAGAACAAAGCACATTGAGGTGCATTATCACTATGTGCGAGAGAGGGTTTTACTAGGTCTTATTGATCTAGTTTATGTCAACACAGAGGATCAAGTAGCTGACATATTCACGAAGGCATTGGGTGCAGAGAAGCTGCGCAAGTTCAGAGACCTGCTTGGTGTGCAGGAATTGGGATTGAGCTCGAGGGGGAGTGTTGAGATATCGAGCTCCACTCGTGATACGCCAGGGTGACCGTTGTGTATTTATGTCATCGACTTGTCAGTTGCAGACGCGGTTGGTACACTGCCCATGAATAATAGCTACATGACAGCTATCCTTATCTACTCTAGTTCGTGGCTCACTTAGTATGCCACCTTAGTTAGTTGAGTTTGGTTTGAGACCCATATATAGGGTTCTTCTATTTCTTTGTACTTGAGTTCTTTTGGCTTCCACAACTAAGAAGAGGAAAACTATTTTCAGCCTCCACCCTTGTGTGTATTCCCCATTGTGCAAGCAAGAAAGCTACAAGTGAGACTCCTTCCTTCTCTCCCACGATCTTGATAGCGTGGAGTCCCCTGGAGTCCATCGGTGAAATCTTGGCAAAAAATGATACTTGGAGCTGCCCTGGCGTCTGGGGCCACTTCTAACAGCGCAGTTGTTGCAGGCATCATTTTTGGGCAAGATTTCACCGAGCGACTTCGGGGGACCCGATGCACCTTAGTGTCAAGTTTCATTGCATAAAAATATATGGTAGCTAGAAATCTCACCTTCTCCAGATCATCTTGCATCTTCATTTCCTCGTGTGTTAGGGAGGCACCTCTTTGGGCAGAGGGATCTACTACAAACTCCTTGGTAGGAAGCTGGGGCCTTGGTCCAAACAAATCATATTGTAGTGCTTCAAATTCAGCATCTAGCACAAGGTAATCTTCTTCAACCGAGGTAATATGCTCCTATGGTACTATGATCGCACTCATAGTATCTAAGCTTGTGCCATCATATCTTCCAATCTCTGCCATTGTTGGATGCACATCCATGTAATCATAATCGATTAGGTATTCCATTGAATCCCTGACTAGGATAGAAAACAACTCTTCTTCCTTCATTTCCAAGTATTGCAGTACATCTGATAGAAGCAAGTATTGTACACCATCTACTTCAATGTGTGTCAAAGGAGGCAAGGTTGGGTTTGTCGACTTGTGGCTGTTCTGAAGAAGATGACACTATGAGAGCCAACCCTTTCTCTGCCACCACTCGATGTTCCTCTTTAACATTTATGAGCTCTTCAATTGGTTCTTCTCATGTGTATGTGATAGAAACAACCTGTGGAGTTGTATCTTCATTGCTCTCCTCCTCGGAGGTAAATTGCCAATGCGTAATTACACTCCACGAGATCCAAAGGTGATATAGCTGGTGCACTTCCCATGGAAATAGTGCATACTCTATGTGAAGGATCCACATGGGCCAGACACCTATTCACCACTTTTTGGTGATTCTTCCATACCTGAAATACCATGAGCTATTCCAAAGGCACCCAAGTAATGTCGGATCCCTCGATGGAGTATGTGCATGCAGCAATGGTGCTCATAAAGTCCTCTAAAACCTAAAGGGGGGGATCCAGCGATGAGAGAACGCTTTCAAGGTTGAAGTTCTTAGAGAAAACCTAGAATATCCTGTTACCCTGGTTGGCAAAGATAGTCATGTGGATCCACTCATCAAAGTGTGCATGAGCATCTATCGTAGCAGGTAGGTAGAAGGGATGTGGTTGATATAAAGAGATGAAGAGAGAAAGTGTGAAATGAAACAATGAAATAAAAACTAAACTAGTTCTCCCTTAAAAACCTTAAGTTTTAAACCATTAAGGGTTGTTCGCATACGATATTTAGTTATGGCTTTATTTACATCTTTGTAAAGTTTACATGCATATGTAAATGTGTTGATGTGGAAAGTGTATAACAAGTGTATGGTTTTGCATAAATACCATAGTTTTTAAATATTGCAAGTTTGTAAGTGACAATATTCTATTGGCCAAAAAAATTCAAAAATTTATAGGTATTGGATATTACAACTTGTGGTGTTGGGATTTTTAGGGAGACTCTACAATTTCTAAAATATGTGGAGCCACACACTTTCCGCTGGTAACAGTATACTCAGTTTGGCTTCGAATTTTTCTACCATCTAGTTTAAAATAGAAGCTAACAGGT
Source organism: Lygodium microphyllum (assembly GCF_053477565.2). Taxonomy (NCBI): domain Eukaryota; kingdom Viridiplantae; phylum Streptophyta; class Polypodiopsida; order Schizaeales; family Lygodiaceae; genus Lygodium; species Lygodium microphyllum. The sequence continues at coordinate 12,847,679 of NC_141154.1, forward strand.
GGATTCTACATTAACATTGTAATTTCCTGGTGCATTATACTCAAGGGCCAATCATCCTCCATTTGCAACACTTGGGGCTCGTGGCCCTCACAAATGACAGTAACATCCATAGCTGCACTTACACGCATGTCTTGATCAAGGCATAACCATTTACCCTTGAGCATTCTCCATCTACGATACTTGAACACTAGGCATAAAGTTTTTCATGCGACAAAGTACCTGCAATTGGAAAGGAAAGTTAGCCAATTCATCCCAAAGTAATATAATAGTCAACTAAGAGAGAAAATTTTTACATGAAAGCCATGCCCCTTGTTGTGACTCGACACTCCACTGTGTCAGGACTATGAGTTATTTTTTATGTCTAGCTTAGAATCCTTGTTACATAATCCTATGATGTAGTTTTTATGGCATACATGCTTTTGGTACGTCTCAAAACCTTACATTCCTTGAACATGTGTGCAAAAATTGCAATCGGTATGAACTAGCTTAGATATACATTCTTTGAGCCACTGGTTGGCTTCATAGAATTCAATATGTCTGCTAAAATTTTTGTGCTACACATGTGTAAAATGTCGCTACTACACAATAGCCATTCTATGCTATTGAGATTCGATATGTGCATAGACTCAAGGGTTCCATATTCTCAACTCCCCTTGGGCAATATGTACTTGGAGTCATAGAAAAAAACAAGGTCCTCTGTGAGCTGCTTAGCTGTATGCCCCTCAAAGAGCAATCTACCAATTTCAAGGTGGTAACACTTAAAAGAACCAGTGAGACTCTCAACATTTTTCCACTCACAGCAATCCAAAGGGTATAGTTTTGTAAATACGAGACAAGTTGTTACGTAGGTATCATGAAATTTCTCATTCTCAATGAGTTGTAAATACTTACAGTTTGCAATGTTTCGTTGAAAGGGCACAATGGGCGAAATATGTATTTGTTTTTGGATGAATATATGTTGTACAAACGCCTCTGTTACAAGGTTAGAATCAATATTCCTTTGTCTAAGAGCTAAAATTTTACCCTTCCAGTGCTTTGATACATCTGCAATTATAGATGCTTTCACCCTGAAAGCTCCCTTCATACTTGGACGCATATGTACCCAAGAGGAGCAATGATATGTATTAGTGATCCAATTCCCTTCTTCATCTTTTCTATTACATACTTCTATCGAGAGAATGCTTGTTCTTCTCTCAGGCATTATAACCTACGCATTAGATGTAAAGAAGAATGTATTAACACCTAAATAATAAGCATTTTAAGTCTGTCCAGTAATCACCAATATGCCATACAAATCAACATGGCATTAAGAGATGTTTACCCTTTTGTAAACAGACATAAACATCGATATCCAAACGCATGTGGATATATACATCAACACAAAGTATAGATTTGAATACATGTTGTACAAACACCTCTGTTACAAGGTTAGAATCAACATTCATTTGTCTCAGAGCTAAAATTTTACCCTTCTAGTGCTTTGATACTGTTGAGTGTTGAAATGACTTGTTTTTTGGCTGATTTTTGTTGTTTTTGAGAGTTGAATGGTTGATTTTATGAGATGATTGGTTGGTTTGGAAGTGGTTTGAGAGTGTTTTGGATGATATTGATTGTGTTTTGGAAGTTCATGATGTTTATCAGTGGTTCTGTGATGTTCTGATATGTTCTGATTGGTTCTGTATACCTTCTATATAGCTTCTGTTTTGTTCTGTTTTGTTTTGATTGTCTTCTGTAAGGAGGGATGGAGTATTGATTGATGAAGATTGAGATCTTGTGAAAGCTTTGTTTAATGGTTTGTGAGAGTTTGGAATGGTTTGAGTATGAGTTATATGGTTTTGATGACCTTCTGTAACCTTCTGTAGGTCTTCTGTAGAGCTTCTATTTCTGTTCTGTTCTGTACTGTAGCTATTCTAGTACTGTACTGTGACTGTTCTGTATGCTTTTGTATGTGTTCTGATGGATAAGAGTGTAGCTTGGGAAAGTTTTCTAGCTTTGGAAAGAGGTGAATACAAGTGCAAAAAAGCTAAAAGAAGTGGAAGAAGTAGCTGTTGAAGACTTGAAGTGAAGACTGGAGTGAAGTGACAGTAGTGAGCTATGAAAGGACACTGTAGTGGCTCTGGTGACTCTTCATATCAGACATACCTCTTGGGAGGGGTATCCACGACCTAAGAAGGATTATTGAGTGTGATTATGAGAGATTGTAGTGAGGATATGATGTATTATTGATGGAGAGAGAGAGAGAGAGAGTCAGAGATAGCCAAATTTATTAAAACAGAGTGATTGTATGTGAGAGATTGAGAGAGAAGACTATGAAGATATTGAAGATGAATACTATGTGATATATTTCCATTCAAAGATGGTGTATTCCTTTTCTTTCTTTGTTCTATGGATGAATTTTGTGAAGATATTGAAGAATATGGTTAATTCTATCAAAACTGTGGGAGATCTACATGATGCTGTATGAAGATTTGTTGTGCCTGGTGTTCTTTTCTTCATTGTGATAATATGAAACATAATAAAAAAGCTTGTTGATGTTACAAGATAGATTTTCTTGTAAGAGAATTCCATTTTCCTTGGTTTTTCTCTTGGGGCTCCATGTTTTTGGTGCGCAGCCGGGGAATCTTGCCATCAACAAGCACCAGAAGAGGCTGAAAATGAAGGAAATGGCATTGCCAAGAAGAGAAGAATTCAATGGATGTTTGTAAAGTTCCTTCTTCCACTGAAGAGTTGGAGTTTCTCATAATCAAAGCCACTTTCCACAAGAAGTTCATCCCACAATGGCAGAAACACATCACCATGTGGTGGACAGTTTCCTCTTCCTGTTGAAGCAGCAGAAACTTGCATCTTGGTGGCAAACTGTTTGGGGTCTTACTGAAGAGAAGAAACAGAGAGAATGACCATCCATGGAAGATTTGGCATTCATTGAGAAGTTTCCAGACATCATCAAGTGGGAGATTGTGAAGAAGCTTCAGGAGTCTTGGTCTGTGGAGGTTCACAGAGACAATAAGGAAAAGAGTTGGAATTTGTTCGTGGATGCTCAACACCAAGATACATGGGATGCTTGGTGCACTGATAATCTTCTGTTTGTCCAATTATCAACCCACTGGAAGTTGGTAGACAGAGTGTTCTTTACAACATACACTGTTGAAACCATCAGAAGCTGGCATTACTATGATGATGGCACCACCACAATGCTCAGACGTATGCATTTTGACACCTTCAGAACTGAATACCTTCCTCTGTGCAGTGGCATGAAAGCAGAATTCAGAGACGTTGAAAAGGAAGAAGTAGAAGAAATGTTGGCAAGACAGTCCTCTAGAGACTGAAGCCTTCTTTTATCCCCCTGTGGAGCACTAATAAGATAGTGGAGCTAACCCCCTGATGAATGACACAATAAAGAGGCAAGCGTTAGAACGAGTCCAGAGGTACGTGAAAAGAGAGAAAGAAAAAATCAGAGCTGAGAACGAGCTCGCAGCAGAAGCGGCCTTTGACGCCCTTGCGGAACTCTTTATAGAAAACCCAATGGCACATCAAGCCCTTCCTCCTCCTGCTGGAGGTCCACTTCCAAGCGAGATTCGTCCTGGAAATATTAATGACAGGCTAGCGAATGTAGTTCCATTGCCAGTTTTTAAGGGAGAGTACAATGAAGACCCTGATCTTCATGTAGCAGAGTTTATGGTAGCATGTGTGGCTAACAATGCCAGAACCCCCGAGCATTGGTTGGCAATATTCCCCACCACTTTCAAGGGCGCGGCATTTCAATGGTATGAGAGACAAGCAGCAGGAACTTTTGACACATGGGATGACCTGAAGTTGGCCTTCCTCACTAAATTCAGGCGTGAAGGTTTTGAAGAGCGGATGCGAGAGGAATTTATGAATTTAAGTCAGTCCTCTGGAGAAAGAGTAGAAGCTTATGTCTCGCGAATGGAATCCATCCTGAAGAGATGGACTAACCATAATCTAGATGATGGCATTCAGAAGGGGGTGTTTCTTAGAGGATTACAACTAGAAGTCTGTAAGTTTGTGGAGCTGCAAAGACCAGCCACACTGCAAGCTGCAACAGAAGGTGCAAGACTGTACGATGAAGTGGAAGCTAGATTGGCAATGAATCCAGGAAGAGGAGTCCTACCTTCTCTGATGCCAAGAATGATGTACCCACCAAATGCAGTCCCAGGGACAGTCCCCTACCCCTACCAACACATGCCCTCAGTATCATAGTACAGTGCACCAAATCCACAATGGCCACAATCAATGCCTCAAATGATGGTTCAACCACAACAACAATGGTTCCAACCAATTTTCCCAATGCCAAATCAGCAGCAACAGTGGAACCCTACCAACTGGAGCCAATAGCCAACAGTTCAAACAGGAGCTCTGAATCAGAATCAAAACAGAGATCCCTCTGCACCAGCCCTACCTGTTTATGCAGTGATTATAGAGACTCCTCAAAACCCTCCTACCAGTACCTCCGGAGGAGAAAGCTTGAAGGATTACTTATCCAACTCAGTTGCAAATATTAAAAAGGAGTTGATGGATGTGATTACAGAGCAGCTACAGACGCCGAAAGTAAATACCGCTAGCATATCCAACGTTGCAGGAGCAGGAAGAGATGTGATGCGGTCAAATACTTGGTGTGGTAAGTGTCATCAAGTAGGCTATTTAGCCACTGAATGTACACGAAAACGAACCATCCCTGGAGCTTTCTGTTCCTACTGTTTACGGAAGAACCATACAGAGGACATTTGCTCTCTGAAGGAGATGCATGATAGGAGAAGGAAGGAAGAAGATGCAAGATTCAACTTGTTGGAATCCAAAATGACAACATAGAATATTGGACCCAAGCCTAGAGAGTTTGGTCCTAATTTCAGACCTAGAAGATTTCCATCCCAAAGTTACAGAGGAAGACAGTCTGGTGGTGGTCAAAGATCAGAAGTGGAGTGTTACAGATGTGAAGAAAAATGACACATTTCAGCAAATTGTCCAAATCCTAAAAGGTCAGTGGATTATAAGCCCTTATGCAGTCGATGTAAAGGAGAAGGACACACTGCAAAAGTTCAGTGGAATTGGAAGGTCAATGGAATTGGAAGTTGCTGCCATCTCACGTGCAAAGAAGAAGGAACCACCTATCCAGAAAGAAAATAATCCTCCTGCCACCAGAACAATGAAGTTCAATCTTCACCAGAAGAACAGAACAGAACAGAGCCTGACAGTCCCGTACAGAGCACTACAGTGCCATAGAGAGTTAGAGAGACAGGACCAGAGGTCCAGGAGATAGAAGAGGAGAAAGTGCCACAAGTGGTAGAAGAAGTCCCCATAATGCCTCTGTTGGAAGAAAGAGGGAAAATGAAAATGGGCGTTGCCCCATTCCCTAACCGGTTAGAGAAGCCAGTGGATCCTATTAAGGAATACGATCTAGTTAGAGATCTAGATACCTTTAAACCAAACCTCACATTCCAACAATTATTGATGTTGTCTCCCAATTGCTGAAAAAGGTTCAAAAGTATACTGACAAGAAGACGTGGCTCAAGGATTGCTCCTTCAATAGCAACAAAGTCCAACAAAGCTCCAGAGCCTGTAAAAGAAGTGGATGTGGCTAACGCCTTCCAAGATCCAGGTACTCCAGAGACTGGCGTGTGGATAGAAGGCTGCTTCATTGCAAATGCACTGATTGATGGAGGTTCATCAGTGAAAATTATGACGGATGTGACAATGAAGGATCTAGACCTACAAGGTGTGCAACCCACCCAATGGCTCATCAGATTGGCAGATCAGAGTAGAATCAAGCCTTTGGGCATTCTCCCGTACGTGAAGACTACAGTGGCTGGAAAAGATTATTGGCTAGCCTATCTGGTGGTGAAGCCAAACTCTTATGGTACATCCTACCCTCTGTTACTGGGCAGACCATGGCTTTTTGAAGCCCGAGCAAGGACGGATTGGTTCAAAGGAACCTTGACATTGGGTAGAGGATCCAATAAAGTGGTGCTGAAGCTATATGGTTCTCAAAAAGGACATGGATCCACCTCCTTGGAATTATCTTCTGACTCCTCTAATGAGGCTACAGATGGAACATCAGCAGAGGAAGATGCTGTCAAATAGATCCTTCCCAAGAAAATAGTGGCACGTTCCTTAACAGTGGATACTGTAAGCCGAATTCCAAAAGATGCAAAGCCATTATCAATGGGTGAATACTCCTGCCTGAACCAGGAACGATTTTTGAAATCACTTCTGACAGTGAGATAGAAGCATGGATGTACTGCTCTCCCTGTTACATGGCCATAGCAGAGCCAGAGACAGAGACAGAAGATGAAATAGAGAACCTGTTCTTCTCTTACAGAGCTCCCATAAAAGCAAAGACAGAGACAGAGACAAAAGCAGAGACAGAGACAGAGACAGAGATAGAGACAGAAGAGGATGAATATGATATGGAAGAAGAAGGTTATGAAAGTGAGCCAGAAGAATCTATCCCACCTGAAGAGGATATATATGAAGAAGAAGTTCCAGAAGCATCAGAAGCAAACGAGCTCATGCTATGGGACAGAATGGCGATGGTACCATTTGGTCTGGTAAATGGATCTTCTCATATGCAAAATCTTTATAAGAAATGGGTTAAGAAGAACAAGCCGTCTTTCAGTAGTGGCTCTTGCCATCCTAACCCATCTTTGCCAAGAAAAGATGATGATGATGCACCGTGCCAACAAGCACCAGTCCCTCAAACCCAACAGAAATTAGAGGGTCCCTGTTATGTGACATTCTTGGATGTGTTATCAAAAGATGAGTCTTCAAGCCAAGAGGTAATTAATTTTGAAACCAAACCCGAAACGGCCCTAATCCCAATCCAACATCTCAAGGAGCAACCTAAGTCTCCATCAAAAGAAGAAGTTGGTTCTAATGGGACATCAGAAGAGGATACCACTCCTTTGAAGGAGTCGGATCTGTACCAGAAGCAGTCTGTGGGACCTTCATCCGTGAAGTAGAAGGTGAAAGGCAGTTAACTTTTGTGGATGCAGATGGCACTGAACGCCACTTGAAGGTGGGTAGCAGCCTACCAGAAGAGGAGTTGTCAACTTTGTACAACTTGTTGAAAGAGAATTTGGACGTGTTTGTGTGGTCCTACAAAGACCTAAAGGGAATTGATCCCACAATATGTCAGCATCATATTGACTTAGAGCCTGATGCCAAGCCAGTACGGCAACGACAGAGGCGAATGAACCCGAATTATTCCACGTTGCTGAAGGCAGAGCTGCTGAAGCTTCTGGAAGCCGAGTTCATCTATCCAGTGGCAAATAGTGAATGGGTTTCACCCATCGTGGTTGTACCCAAGAAGAATGGCAAGCTTCGTATATGTGTGGATTTCCGCAAGTTGAATTCTAAAACAAAGAAGGATCACTTTTCGATTCCTTTCACAGACCAATTGTTGGACACAGTGGCAGGGCATGAGCTTTATTCCCTTTTGGATGGATTTAGTGGATATAACCAAGTCCAAATTGCAGAAGAAGACCAGTCCAAAACAACCTTCACCACAGAATGGGGGACCTACGCTTACCAAGTGATGCCGTTTGGGCTCTGCAATGCCCCTGCTACTTTCTAGCAAGTCATGATGGCCGCATTCCAAAATCATCTGCATGACTTTATTGAGGTGTATTTGGATGACTTTTGTGTCTATAGTTTGATCCGAGAACACTGGGGACACTTGGAACAATGCTTTGATCGATGCCGGGAGTATGGGATTTCCCTCAACCCCGACAAATGCATATTTGGGGTCTCTTCTAGAGTTCTGTTGGGCCACATTGTCTCTGCACAAGGGATATCAACAGACCCTGCAAAGATAAAAAAGATCGCAGCTCTAACAACACCCACCAACCTCAAACAATTGAGGGGATTTCTAGGCCATGTGGGTTACTACAGAAGGTTCATAGCTCATTTTGCAACAAAGGCAACCTCCTTGCATAAACTTTTGAGGAAAGATGCATAGTTTACTTGGACAGAAGAATGTGACAAAGCCTTCAACACTCTAAAGCAGTGTCTGATTGAGGCACCCATTCTTCAACCTCCTAATTGGACGAAGGAGTTCCATGTACACACCGATGCATCTATTGAAGGGCTAGGCATAGTTCTATGCCAGAAGGGCTCCTCGAAGATGGATCAACCCATCTATTACGCAAGCCGAAAAGTCACTGATAGGGAACAGAACTACACAGTGACAGAGCTTGAGTGCTTGGCAATGGTGTTTGCCCTAGAGAAGTTCCGCCACTATCTACTGTCCACCCACTTTAAATTTTATGTGGATCATGAGGCCCTGTCCTTCCTGATGAACAAAGCAGATGTGAAAGGACGAATGATGAGATGGCTCCTTCTATTCCAGGAATTCGACTTTGAGGTGATTACTAAGCCTGGTCGTTCCCATGTTCTGGCTGATCACCTGTCGCGTATCCCACAAATTGCAGATGAGGAGCAGGATGATCCAGACCTCCGTGATGCTTCCCTCTTCTTGGTAGAAACTGTAACTCCCTGGTATGTAGACATTGCCAATCTACTGGCAACCCAACAGTACCCTCCCAGCATTTCTAGTCGGGAAAGGAAGAAGCTTATGTTAGAATCAGCCCCCTACACCCTGCTAGGTGGTGCATTGTACAAGAAAGGCAAAGATGAAGTGCTCAGAAGATGTGTTGCAGGAGATGAGATTGGGATTGTTTTGAAGGCTTGCCATGACAAGCCATGTGGAGGCCACTTTGCAGGAGAAGCTACAACCAGGAAGGCTTTGCTAGCAGGTACTGGTGGCCTACCCTTCATAAGGATGCCTATGATTATTGTAAAAGATGTGATGCTTGTCAGTGAATGGGGAAACCCACGAAGACAAGTGCTATGCCACTGCAACCTATTCTCCCCTTGAAGCCTTTCGAGAAGTGGGGCATTGACTTTGTAGGTCCAATCAATCCTCCTACCAGAAGGAAACTGAACCGATACATCCTGGTATGTACGGATTATGTCACAAAGTGGTGTGAAGCTAAAGCCCTAAAGTGGGACGATGGTAACAGCGTGGCCATGTTCATGTACGAGAATATCATCACCTGTTTTGGCAGTTTCTTAGAGCTGGTAAGTGACAGAGGCACTCATTTCCTTAACAAAGTCATGGAAGAGTTGACAGAGTTGTATAAGATCCGCCACCGCAAGTCCACTCCTTATTACCCAGAGCCAACGGCCAAGTCGAAGTCACGAATCGCATCCTCTGCTCGATTCTGACAAGAACAATTGCCGCACATCATCGTGATTGGGATGATCGACTTACAGAGGCCCTCTAGGCATACAGAACCTCCCATAAAGCAGCAACAGGATAGACACCCTTCCAGCTGGTGTATGGTACGGAAGTTGTTTTCCCTGTTGAACTAGAATTACCCTCTTTGAGAGTGGCTATCAAAGAGCGTTTGGGGGACGATGATTCACTACAATGCCGTCTCCTGCACCTGGAATGTTTGGACGAAACTCACAGGATGGCTCTACAGTGCATGGAAGCCATGCAAGCTCGACGCAAGGCTTACCATGACAGCTTCATCAAGCACAAGGAGTTCAAAGAAGGTGATTTGGTCCTAGCCTATGATTCACGATTTGGCAAGTTTCCTAGCAAGCTCCAACAGCGGTGGATGGGCCCATATAAGGTACTTGTCGTCAACCCTAATGGCTTTGTCCAAGTGCAGACCATTGATACCTCTGATGATCCCTTCCTGATTAATGGATATCGCCTGAAGAAGTACTTCCCTCCTTGGGGATCTTGACAATCACGGTCACGTGATCCTTTTCCTCTTTGGCACGGCACTGTACTTCTTATGATGCTACTTCTGATAGCCATTCTTCAGCTACTCCTGATGAGGTGGACACAACTCTCTGTCCCCTCCACCCCATCTTCCAGTCTTGATCTCTTATCCTTTATTTTCCACCAGCGACAGTGGTGAGGTGGGCTCTGATACATGGTCTTTCTACCATTCCCTTGTTTAATTCGAAGAGAAAAAAAAAGAAAAAGAAAAAAGAGAAAAATATATATACATATTAGTCATGGGAGAAAAGGACTTAGGTCCCTGTCATGCTGACCTATTCTTCGAGAAAAGGTGGAAACACCCTCGGGAATAGGGAAAAAAAAAGAGAAAGAGAAAAAAAACAAGAAGAAAAAAAAAACAAAAAAAACAAAACTGTTATGGGAGAAAAGGAAGCAATTCCCTGTCATAGCAGGCCTCGTTCCAAGAAAAGGTGATAAACACCCTTGGGCGGGAAGCTGGCTGCGGAAAAGGTGGCAACACCCAGCAGTCCAGAAAGTGGATTCATCAGTTGACATCCTCAGGATCCAATTCCGAAGCTTCCTCCCTTGGTACGCTGTGTCCGGGGTCTTTCTACAGAGTGTCTAACTGTCCTCTAGCAGATGCTATGTTCCTATCCAACACAACGTTCGATTTGATGGCTACCTCCCTGGGTACGCCTCTTCAACAACTGACAATGCGATCTTCATTGACAAACAATCGAGTCACGTGAGCTTTCATCCTAACCGGATGGGGAAGTGAGTATGGTTGCCCTCTGTATCTATCAGAGAGTGAGACGGAGGGTGGGGCGAGTGACCAGTCTTTTCCCTTCAAACCAAATGAGAGGTGAGAAGTGTGAATGAAGTGTTGCACGCATGGGATGGGCCTCTCAATGCACAAAGCACGATCTGTTTCTGTGCACTGCACTATAAGGCTCCCTGGCCTTCCTTCTCGCACCGTATGCCGGCACAGGGCGGGATGCACAGTTGCACCATCCAACGCATACAAGGCATACAACCTTTACACACGTGACTGTGAGGATTACATCAATGGGTTTCAGGAAATGGCTGTCCTCCTGTATCTATCAACAGAGCGTGAGACAAAGGGTGGGCTGAGTGTGACTGGAGTTTCTTCAATCAATTACCCAGAGGTGAGATTGAGGGACGTTATGACACTTGGAGTCAGGTATGTTCCCATTTTCCTATGCACCCACGGGATGGGTCTTTGCCATCAATATAGGACACGTCACCCTGTTCTGTACACTTCACTGTAAGGCTCCCTTGCCTTCCTCCTTGCACTTATGCCAGTGGGTTCAACGCACTAATGCACCATCAACTATGCACCCTGGCATACTCCTTCTGCACCATTCCCCTTGTTGATTTCTAAACCGGGTATGAGATATGGGTTTCAATCATTCTTCCTTGAGTGATATTAGTCGTGGGGCAAGTGACAGTTCATTCCATTTGAGTGCTTGTGAGTTGAGTGCAATATGCCTCATCATCGATAAATTTCCTACAATTCCTTAAATCAGCTACCTCCCTGGGTGCTGCTGCGTGGTCCCTGCCATGAAGGACGTGCGCTATAAAGATGCCTTGGTACCTCCAGCAGCCGACAACGACACCGAATGTGCCATTAACAATCAACCGTGATCCTCAACAAAATGGGCCAAGTTTTTCTAACTCTACAACTTTTGTTTCTCAGTGATGTGCATGTTTTAAGTGTGGGGATGTTAGTGGATGGTCTGTGGCGTGGTCCTAGGTCCCTGTTGCTCGGTTAACCCTACCCGTTAAGGTCTTAAGTGTGGGGACGCGTCCCTGCGCGTTTATATTGCATACCCCTCTGCATATGCCTTAACCTGCTAATGCATCTATGCCATGCCTTGCTGTTACCCTGATGGGGTCCCTTCCCACCCAACAGTTCATGTTTCACCCACCCTTGGGGCTGTACCCTTGCAGTTTTCCTTTATTCCCTGATTTTGTTGTCCTGCCATGTGAACGTACCCTACGTTCAGCGGACTTCCAATCTAACCTTATAGACCTATTTCTCCCTTTGAACTAACCATTTTTCCTTTTTACCTACCCCTGTTCCGGTGCACGGTATTTGAGTTATTAATTTTTGAAGCATTTTGCGCAAATTAGCCGGTTTGCCATATGAACTCGCTTTTCTTGCTTCAGAACCGTGACCTGACATCATAGCCCTGACAACCACTTTTCCCCTGACATTTTTCCTTTTTACTCCGAGTCATTCCGATGCACGGTTTGTCCAATATTAATTTTGCGGTTTTTTAAGACTTTTGTGCGACTTTTTGACATTTTTCCATGTGAACCTGCCCTATTTGCATCGGAATTCCAATTTGATTTGACAGCCGTGTCCCCCGTGTCTTCCCCCACCTTTTTCCTTTTTCCTCCACCCTTTTTTGACTTCTGGATTTTTACTTATTAATTTTTAAATGAGTTTTCGGGCGTATTTTTGGTGTCTTTTGCATATGAACCCCTCCTACTTCCACCGGAACTACGGTGTAACATGACAACCATGTGCCACTCCTTCCTACGGAGATTTTTCCTTCTTACTGCATGTCATTCCGGGGAACGGTTTGGCCAATCTTAATTTCCAATTCCATTTTCGGGTCTGTTTTTTGGGGTTTTCCATGTGAGCGTGTATTTTCTCAGTCAGAATTATGGTTTGATGTAATAGGATTGTCGGGCACGTCTTTCTACACATTTTTCCTTTTTTTTTCACCTCGTTCCGATGCACGGATCTTTCGATATTGATTTTTAATTACGTTTTTTGATACGTTTTTTGTGATTTTTGCACATGACCGCCCTTTATCCCCCCGAAACTCCCGTTTCACATTTTTCCTGTCTTCCCCCTGTCGTCCTGCCCACTTTTTGTTTTTACGATATTTCGTTTTGACTTCTGGATTGGGAGTTATTAAATTTTCTTTATTTTTTATGTGTTTTTATGTGCCCGTCCCGCGCGTGAACGCGCCTGTTTTCGATTTTGCGTGTCTTAACGCACGCCGGTCGAATCCACGTGCCTCCTCCCCGCATCCGGGCGCCCTTTCAATCCCGTCACGGCAAAATTTTTTACCCCCGCCCCGCGCACGCACGCAGGACGGGGGGGTACGCCTCCTTTTTTTTTTTGGCCCTCCCCCCACCTCTACTCTTTCCCCCCCACCCCCAACCACTACCCCCCCATAACCCCACCCTACCCCTAGCCCACCCCATGGGCATCCCTTTGGGCCCCTCCCACCACCCATCCCCCGGGCACCCCACCCTTCCCTATCCCCTCACCCTCCCCACCTTCTCTCTCCCCGAACCTCCCCTTCCCAATTGCCTCCCCTCCCTCTCTCCCTCTCCCTCTCCCACTGCATGTCCCCCTTCCCTCCCTCCATCTCCATCTCCCTGCTCCCTCTCCTTTCTCCTTCCTCTCCTTTCTCCCTCCTCCTCCCTGCACCTTCCTTCCTCCTCCTCCTCTGTTCCATCCTCCCCTTCTTCTTCTTCTCCCTCTCCTTCCCTTCTTCTCCTCTCTCATCCTCCCCTCCTCCTTCTCTCTTCCCTTCTCTCCTCCCTCACGACGCCCTCCTTCCTCTCCCTCTTCCCCTCGTCCTCCTTGGCGTCGCCCCTGCAGCGCCTCCTGACGCCGTCCTGCTCGCCCCTGTAGCTCCTCCCTTCGCCGTCTTCGCCGTGGGCCGCCCCCCGATTTGCCAGCACCCTTACCTTCGCCCGCCAGGCCCCGTTGCCCTCCGACCTCGATCGTCGTCCGCCCCCACCATCCGTCGTTCTGCCACGCCACCCCCAAGCCGCTCCGCCTCTGCTCCCGTCGCCCGCCTCTTGACCACAGCCCTTGCTGCTCCTTCGATGTCGTAGCGCCGCTCTCGTCCTCGACCGCAGTGCCGCCGAGCCCCTACCCCTTCGCCGTCTTCGCCGTCAGCGCCGCCCCTGCCCCGCCACGACTGCTCCAGCCTCGCCCGCGGCCACGTCAGCACCCGCCCTTGGATCCACCTCGACGGCCTTCCCGCCTGTCCACGTGTCCCCCCCAATTCAAACCTACCCTACCACCCCCACACTAATCCCCTTTCCCCCCCAATTCAAACCCACCTCCCCCACCCCCACACTAGTCCCCTTTCCCCCCCAATTCAAACCTACCCTACCACCCCCACACTAATCCCCATTCCCCCAGCCAACACCCACTACTCTCCACCTCCACATTAACCCTCATTCCCCCCCAGCACATTCACACCCACTCCACCTCCTCCTTAGCCCTCATTCCCACAGCAACCACACACACACCCCCACCTCCCCCACCCCATATAAGCCCCCCTTCACACCCCCCACTTAGCTCACTCACCCCATATAAGCCCCTGTTCCCACCCACCACTAACCCACCCTACCTCCACACAAGCCCCCTTTCCCCCCCACGAAACCCGCAGAACCGCTGCACTGCATAAAACCCCCTGTAAGCCCCCTGTCCTACGCTGCAACCCCGCTGCCCCGCTGCACCACCGCGATTCCCTCCATCAACCCCCGTCCCACCCGTCGACACCCTCGTGGCATCGACCCACGCGTCGGTGTGTATGCGCACGTGGGAGCTTGCGGTTGATCGTGTGATTGATCGTGCGCGGGTGTGGGACTTTGATCCTGACACGTAGCTGCCACGCAACTTATTTCTGGGTATTTTCCCAGATTTTTAATTCAAACACCCGAACCCTTTACAACACTTTTAAAAAAAACACAATAAAAAAATAAAAATTATACAAAAAACAACCTTTAAAATTCTGAAAAAATTCCAGAAAAATCTAGAAAATTTCCTACTATTTCTGCACCCAATTGCCTTTTTTTAAAACCTCTAAATTTCTAGAAAAAAAATTCAAAACATTTTAAAATTCCATATTCTTTTTAAAAAATACCCAAAAATATGAAAAAATTCATTAAAAATGCTTAAAAATTCCAAATTAATTTTTGAAAAATTCCTAACACTTCCATAATATTTTCCTTATTTTTGGCATATTTTTCTAAGCTATCACAATATTTCATTTCACACTTAAATTCCTTAATAAAATAACCAAACCAAATCAATAAAATAACAAAAAAAACATTTTTCATCCAATACGAACTAAACATCTAGAAACAAAATCCAGATATTTTTGGATTGCGGAGAGCGCATTCTTTGTATTTTCATACACCCACTACTAGGTATTTTTTCTTTTATTTGTTATTTTTTTTCAGCTACCCCAAAACCCACGGTTAATATCAAAATAAAAAACAAACGAAAAAAAAAAACAAAAAAAAACAAACCAACAAATAATAAAAAATGAAATCTAAACACCACCATGGCACGCGCATTCGCGCTAAACACACCATATTTTTTAATTAAAATAAACTCACCGTTCACTTAGCACGCGCTAAGTGCGCTAAAGAGGCACTTTAATTTTTAATTAAAATGAACCAGCCGTCACAAGAGCACGCGCTGACAAAAAAGCGCTCCACATCATCTTAATTTGTAATCAATGAACTTGCATTTAGAGACCCAGTCTGGGTATCAAAGTCCGGGATTCAAATTAAAGCACCGTTTTCACCTAATAATTGGTAATTAAATTTTCAAGAATGAACTGTCGTTTTCTTGCTAAGGTTTATCACTTAATAAAAATTCACCCATTCTTAATAATTTATTAAAATAAACATTTCATTACATTAATTTTTCCCTCACTGCACTTAATTCCCTTTTTTAACGAACCTGTTTCGTGGGATGGGTATGCGCAGTCATTGGAGTTATTTCCATGGTCAAACACTGGTTTATCAACGATGTGGTCTTGATGTGTGTAGGTTGTGGTGATGTTTTGGTTTAGTGTCTTTGTTACGGTTAAGGGTACGGTGTGTAGTTTTTTTCTTTTATTGCCTGATACGGGGATTTGGGTGTTTGTCTGATGCATAGCATGAAGCTTTCGGTCGCATATGTCTCAAGGTCATGTCGAATTTTTTCTAGGCTGTGGTTTGCTTGGGGTTAGTTGGTCAAGTCACGTTTTATCGATTTGATTGTTCTCTTATCCTTGGTTTTTTGTCTGTTGCTTTGCAGGCATTCTCCTTGATTGTCTGTGTTTGTGGTGTGTGTGTGTAACTATCTGAATGGCGCCTTCTCACGCTCCTCCCCCTATCCAATACGTCCCATTAGTCAGTAGGGATTACTCTTTCCTACTCACTTTTGAGCCTCTCACGAAGGTGGGACTTGCTGCTTTTGTGGCTACATCCTTTCCATTGCTTCCAGAGGATCCATCGTTGTGTGACGAGTTTTTGGCCTCTTACAGCAAGAAGTCGGGACTAGTCTATGGAATTTCTATGACTTTGACACCTCGAGGCCTAGGGAAGGCTCTGTCTCTTCCCTCCAAAGGTGAACCTTTTGTTACCACTCGTCAGCTTTTCTCTAATGAAGAGATTTTGAAGCTGTTACAAAAATAGACAAGGGAATTGCTAGATGTTAAGAAGGTGATCAACTCTTCAGGAGTTTCCTTTTCTATGATCACTCCGTATGGAAGATGGTCTGTCAGTTTCTCCAGGACAGGTTTATGCTTGCCAAAACGCCATCCCAGTACTTGTCCAAAGAGCTTTTCACAGCTTCCAGGATGGTGTTGAAAGGAGTCGCTATTGATTGGAGCACTTACCTCCTCACTAAAATGGATCAACATTTCGTCAAAGTCACCAGGGGAAATGTTACCAATGTCACATATGGATCATACTTGTCTGCCTTCTTAACCTATTTAGGTTTACAGAAGAGTGTGCCTCCACCTCCTCCATCAGATCTAGTACCTCCTCCTCCACCTTCCGATGAGTCAGAACCCATTGATATAGAGGATGATGATTCTCCGCCTCCCTTGGTTATAGAGCACAAACGCTTGAAGCGGGTAGCAGATAAAGCTCCTTTAGTACTTCCTTCAGTGCCCATTCCTGCTACCTTTGGCAGTGATCTCCCTAGGTATCTCACTTGTAATAACCTGTTCGGAGCACATCAAGAAGGATCGTTGGATATATCAGTTCCCTCACTGAACAGTCTAGTCTCACGAGATGCAATTCCTTTCCTCTGTAAAGATATTCAGAGTTCCATTGAATTGTCAGTGATAGCCTGTGTTCAACAGTTGTATGCTTTTTTATGAAGAACTCATGCAGTCTAAGGACCAGTTGCATAAGGCAACATCCGAGTTAGCCTCTGCTAAGGATACCCTAGCAGATTTGTTTAAGCAGATGGAACAACAAACCCAATTGGTTGCCACCCAAAGAGATGAGATATCTTCTTTGAAGATCCAGTTAACAGAGGCTCAATCAGAGGTTACTAGCCTTTCAGAGGAGAAGGAGAGGATGTCCACAGAAGCGCAGGCGTTCCAAACTCTTTTAAATGACAAACTTTCAGCCTTACAGACTGCTAATGACACAGTGGAATCCCAAGCCTCCCAAATCAAGCAGTTGCAAGATCAACTAGCAAAGTCACGGTCTGTTCCTCCAAGCCCTAATGTTCCCTTGATTCCTTCTCTCTCACAGCAGGACTTGGCTGCTCTTCAGAGACAGGCTACCTTGTGTCCTCTATTCCAAGATAAAGTGGAAAGATTGCAATCCAGAATGGATTTGTTATGATCTACATTTGAGTAGTTTGAGGAATATGTTCCTCCAGACCCCATTCTTTCTTTGTCCACTACCAATTACAGAAGTTGGCCTTCTATATGAAGCTTTCCACGATGGATTTACCTCTTCCAGAGGATGGATGGAGTGGGGCTTGGTCTGCTGAGTTGCTGACAGAGGTGGTGAGGATGGTGTTTGAAGATTCTGTCATGCCAGATACCATGTTGATGTCATACATGTATCTACGAGGAGACTTGTTAATTCCAGATGAGGTGGATATGGCATGGTATGTGGGGGATGTGGTTCTACAAGCTGTTTTGTATGTCAACCATTTGGACTTCCGCATAGCTGACATGTTTCAGAGTTACTCCTCCAAAGTGGTTGATTGTCATGATAATTCCTGGCATACCATGATTGATTCTGTGGTCATGAATCAAAGACAGAACACAGCTCCTACTTATGCCCAGAGTACTAATCAACTGAGGGTGGATCTCTTAGCTTATATTTCAAAACATAATCCGTTTGATTCTACCTTCTTTGATGCTTATCATAGAAGATCTCTCTTAGGACCTTCTGTTCCTACCCTCTTGTATTACCAACAAATGGCTCATCGATATGATCTATATCTTTCCCTTTGTCAATCTAATTCCACAACTATTTTATCCCTTCTTTTCCAACCTTCCTCTTTCCCTCAAATTCTCATTTTTACATACTGCTCCTTTATTGAGGATCGAGTATTTTCTCCTTCTCCACCATGTCCTTCTCCATCCATTCATGTACCTTCCACATTTCCTATTTATCAATTAATACCCTTCCTTACTGTGATTCCCTACAAATTTCAGCCACTCCTTCTTTAAATCATTCTTCCTTTTATGATTTTGCCTACCCCTCACTTCATCCACTTTTCCTTATTCCACTTCCCTCTCCTAATACTTCTATATCTCAACCACCTCAGTTGGTTAGTGACTATGACGGGGTTGATCATCAGATTTCCAGAATAAGGGGATAGAGCTCGAATGATTCCCTTACAGGACCTCAGATCAATTGGCCCATAATTCCAGGAGAATAGACAGCTGCCAATCAAGCTTATCAAAACCATATTCATTTTGCTCAGCAGTATTCACAGTCTGCTGATCCTTCAGTGAGATTAACTGCTCACTTTGCTTGGTACTTGGCGTATATGCATAGGCATTCTCATAATGATTCCAAGCCTATTCCAAAGTTGTGCATGAATGTCAATGTGAGCATTGATTCCCAGCAGCTGGATATATTGTATTTTCATGCCCTTTGTTTGCCTAGCAGATACCTTGTCCTGTTGGAAAGGATGTGTTGTCTTCAGTTTTTTCAGAATCCTCCCAAGACATTTGTAGATGAATCCTTGTCTATGGATCGTTTCCGAAATCATCAATCTTTCAAGAGGAATCATCTTCATTGATACATTTCCAATGTATGGTGGATGCTTTTTAATGAAAATCTCTCTTTTTGGAGGAGTCATTCAGATGGTTGTGTTGTGTGTAGTGTTTGTGTTGTGAGTTCATTTATGTAAAAAGAACGTGGTGGTTTCCTATTGGATTTTGTGTGAGCTACATTTTGGAGAATTGTGGTGTTGGGGTCGTGGTTGCAAAGTTGAAGATGATGCAGAAGAAGAAGAAAGAAACCTCTTATATCCTTTACAAGTTTGTTGTGATTTTCTAGTTTGATAAGAAGTGTTAATATATAAAGGGTTTTCCTTTCTTTGTTTTTTCATATCAGATACAGGTTATAAGTTGGGGTCGTGGTTGGATGGATTGTTTTTGAAGGCATATTGAAGATCAAAGTTGAGCTTTTAAATAAACTTGTATTCCCTTTTTCGTGGGTCGCGAGGACGCTTCCTTATTAAGTGTGGGGATATGTTGAGTGTTGAAATGACTTGTTTTTTGGCTGATTTTTGTTGTTTTTGAGAGCTGAATGGTTAATTTTATGAGATGATTGGTTGGTTTGGAAGTGTTTTGAGAGTGTTTTGGATGATATTGATTGTGTTTTGAAAGTTCATGATGTTTATCAGTGGTTCTGTGATGTTCTAATATGTTCTGATTGGTTCTGTATACCTTTTGTATAGCTTCTGTTTTGTTCTGATTGTCTTCTGTAAGGAGGGATGGAGTATTGATTGATGAAGATTGAGATCTTGTGAAAGCTTATTTAATGGTTTGTGAGAGTTTGGAATGGTTTGAGTATGAGTTATATGGTTTTGATGACCTTTTGTAACCTTCTGTAGAGCTTCTGTTTCTGTTCTGTTCTGTACTGTAGCTGTTCTAGTACTGTACTGTGACTATTCTGTATGCTTTTGTATGTGTTCTGATGGATGAGCGTGTAGCTTGGGAAAGTTTTCTAGCCTTGGAAAGAGGTGAATACAAGTGCAAAAAAGCTGAAAGAAGTGGAAGAAGTAGCTGCTGAAGACTTGAAGTGAAGACTGGAGTGAAGTGACAGTAGTGAGCTATAAAAGGACACTGTAGTGGCTCTGGTGACTCTTCATATTAGACATACCTCTTGGGAGGGGTATCCACGACCTAAGAAGGATTATTGAGTGTGATTATGAGAGATTGTAGTGAGGATATGATGTATTATTGATGGAGAGAGAGAGAGAGAGAGAGAGAGAGAGAGAGAGTCAAAGATAGCCAAATTTATTAAAACAGAGTGATTGTATGTGAGAGATTGAGAGAGAAGACTATGAAGATATTGAAGATGAATACTATGTGATGTATTTCCATTCAAAGATAGTGTATTCCTTTGCTTTCTTTGTTCTATGGATGAATTTTGTGAAGATATTGAAGAATATGGTTAATTCTATCAAAACCGTGGGAGATCTACATAATGATGCATAAAGATTTGTTGTGCCTGGTGTTCTTTTCTTCATTATGATCATATGAAACATAATAAAAAAGCTTGTTGATGTTATAAGATAGATTTTCTTGTAAGAGAATTCCATTTTCCTTGGTGTTCCTCTTGGGGCTCCAGATACATCTGCAATTGCAAATGCTTTCACCCTGAAAGCTCCCTTCATACTTGGACGCATATGTACCCAAGTTGAGCAATGATACGTATTAGTGATCCAATTCCCTTCTTCATCTATTCTATTACATATTTCTATCAAGAGAACGCTTGTTCTTCTCTCAGGCATTATAACCTACACATTAGATGTAAAGAAGTATGTATTAACCCCTAAATAATAAGCATTTTAAGTTTGTCTAGTAATCACCAATAGCACATACAAATCAACATGGCATTAAGAGATGTTTACACTTTTGTAAACAGACATAAATATCAATATCAAAACGCATGTGGATGTATACATCAACACAAAGTATATATTTGAATACATGTACAAACGCCTCTGTTACAAGGTTAGAATCAACATTCCTTTGTCTGAGAGCTAAAATTTTGCCCTTCCAGTGCTTTGATACATCTGCAAATGCAAATGCTTTCACCCTCAAAGCTCCCTTCATACTTGGATGCATATGTACCCAAGATGAGCAATGATACGTATAAGTGATCCAATTCCCTTCTTCATATTTTCTATTACGTACTTCTATCGAGAGAATGCTTGTTCTTCTCTCAAGAATTATAACCTATGCATTAGATGTAAAGAAGTATGTATTAACCCCTAAATAATAAGCATTTTAAGTCTGTCCAGTAATCACCAATGTGCCTTAAAAATCAACATGGAATTAAAAGATGTTTACACTTTTGTAAACATACATAAACATCGCTATCGAAACACGTGGATATATACATCAACACAAAGTATAGATTTAATTCAAGACATCACTTTAATCATACCATTTACATGAAATATAATGAAAAGAATAGCACAAGAATACTTAGAGAATTTCACCAAAATAAAATTTATTATAATGAAGAGGAGTCTGATTTGACTTAATACATTGTATGAAATGTGGGTATTATAGAGTAATTGTTACAAGGATAGCAGCCACATGGCATACAAATCTTAGTAGGCACATTGGATTAACACCTATGATACAAGAGTTTCATGGATCATTTCCAATTGGCATGGAGATCCAAATGGACACATAGGACCAATAAAGCACAAGATTTTTGAACCATCGACTTCCAGCAGATCCATATCATCCAACACAAAGGAATCACTCACCACATCAAAATAGTTGATCGAAAATTATATGCTTCACCTAAACCTTGTACAATACCTGCATGTTCAAAAAAACACCTGCATGAATCCCCTTTGGCAAAAATACTTGCATGAATCTCTTTTAGCAAAAAATATATAGATAACTACATGAATAGAAGCAATACAAAACATGGCCAATTTATCTATAAGCTGATCTGTTGAAGATAAGATTAAATCATTGCTAATCAAAACCCATTGCAAATGATGGACATAAGAAAACATCAATCCCATCAAACATAAAAGTCACTAAGTAAATGAATAAATTTTGGTACCAAAAAATATGGCGGATTTACCTATAAATTGAGCTACAAAATCTCTACTCTACCTTGTGTTAAGTGCTGCAACAACAATTGATCCTTAAATTAGAACTAGCATCAAACCCTATTGTAAAGATAGTAGAAAAAGAATAATACAAAGAGGAAGAAAGAGAGAATATGTGAGTACGCAGGAGAGAGAAAAAAATGAGAACCTATCCAATCTTGGCCAAATTTATCTCTACAAAAGACAATTTTGCAAGAGTTAGTATTTACATGAAGGTATACTGAAAAAATAGTAGAAAAGAGGAAACATAGAGAGAGAAAGAGAGAGGGAGAGAGAGATAAGCACTTATGAAATGTCACCAAAAATGATATTTGCAATAAAACAACAACAAGGATTATAACTAACATTATGTTATATTGAAAAGATATTAGCAAAAAAGAAACCAAACAAAGAGAGAGATTAACACCTTTGCCTCTTGCTCCAAATAAACTCTGCAAGAAAACAACAAATAGAACCAACATCAAATTCTATTGAAAACACAACAACATAAAAGAGAAACAACACATAGAGAGAGGGAGGAAAGAAAGGACAGAGAGATGAGCACCTCTACCTCCTGCCCCAAACAACCTTTGCAATAAAACAACAATAACAGTAAGAAATGACATCAAACCCTATTGAAAAAATAGCAAACAAGAGAAAATGCAAAGAGAGATGGGCAACTGTGTTTTGCCCAAAATATGGAGCTGCGTGGAGAAGAAAGTGCAGAGGTAAGCAGAATGCTCAAGACCCTAATTACTCTCAGTAGGGAGCTTCAATGGAGACAAAAATTCACGAGTATAGAGAAGAGAGGGAAAGTGGTCTGTTGCTCAACTTTTGGGTCAAACTGATTTCGTGAGAGGGAAAAAAACTGAAATTGAAAATTCTCCAAAAAAAGGGGGGAAATATGAGGTGAGAAAAACTCAATTTTTGTGTACTAGTCATTCTCCCTTTTTTAATCCCCCACTATCCCTTTTTTTAATAGAAAACCCAAGATTTGGAGAGAGAAGATTCACCCTCCATGGATGTCAATATCTAGCCTTCTATTGGACAATCTAAAAGGCCCACATCTTAAACTATATTATTTTTAAGGGCCCATTTGTGAGTTCATTTTTTTCCTAATGTTCCTTGGGGCTATTCTCCTTTATTTTGTTATGCATCATAACTTTGATAATGGCCATCACCTTGGCCTCTACTATGACCTCTACCTTTGCTAGTAGAGTAGAACATTGGTCAAGACTTGTTATTACTTTGAGAGGAAGGGGAATCCAAGTCAAGGTTCTTCTTCTCGAGTATTAGCATAGAAATCAACTTTGCAAAATCAAGGATATCATCGCTCGTATTCATAGATAACCTAAAGCTCTTTTATTCATCTCCAAGTCTATCCAAGCATGTAGGAACAACATCATCATCATCATCATTAACTACCACACTTATGGATCTAAAAGCTTCCATAATACTCTTGATCTTCAAGTCACAATCATTAATGGACATGTTTTCTCTTTTGATTTATTTAGATCTAACTTGAGATGTAGCTTTCTGGCATTTATGCTTACTTCGAATAGCCTTGCCAAATTCTTTCTTACAATAGCAGGGATTTCAGATTTATGCAAATAGCACATCATGCTATCTATGACACTGATGGACAACCAATACATGAATTTACTTTGTGTTTGCTCCTAAATATTCTTCGCCTTTACATATTCTGCAATAGCATTTCATGCAGGAGCTTTAGGTGCTACTACCATAATTTTAAACACCTTTGCCCTTCAAGAAATCTGCCATCCTAAACTTCCATGCAGGATAACTGTCCTTCTCAAGCTTCTTGCTAATGATCTTGTTGAAGTTGTTAGACATTTTGACCAAATAGGAAACCTTGTAAAAACGGTATTTTGCAAGCAAGCTAATACCAGGTGCACCACAACTAAACATGTAGCCTTTTTAACTGATTGCACAATAATAATTTTAATCTACAATTTGTATATAGATCCCTTTTGTGTCTACAACCCAGTAAACACCCGAAACTTAGAGATTAGAAATATATAATCAGTGTATCTGTAAATAGCCATCATAGCCAAAATCGTAGTATACCCAAAAACCACTATCAAGATCACTTGAAGGTCGGAAACAACAAAGGCTGAAATGACCTCAGATGCCTTGCCACCAAGTTTCATTGTTCACCAAGTTTTAGTGCAATTAGAGAGTACAACCCTACCATCCTCAGAAGCCTCCTGTGGCTATAACCTAAGGCAAATCAAGCAAGGTGGAAGAGCTTCTCACCTATTCCTTTCTTGCTTTCTTTTGTGCTTCAACGCCTTCACCTAAGACTTCAATCTAGCTCTGTGCAGCTGTGGAACCCCTCTAATACTAAGAGAACATACAAGAGGGGAGAGAGTGAAGAAATCAAGAGCATATATACAAAATAATGGAGACTTGAGCACACACATAGATAGGACTGAAATCTTTCTTCTTCTTCCAAAGAAAAGAGCTAAGTCTACAATATAATAAAATATATGAAAGTACCACAATATATATACATGCGATTAGCAAGTGTGAACCCACTAAGGAAAGAAGAGGTGGCACAATGAATGTGCCACAACCAAGGATAGACTAAGTGGGTGTAGTCAAGCTATAGAATCACATGCATATCATCATATTGGTGACTTAACACACCTGCTCTTACCACATCACCAAGGCAGGTCCTGGATGCTAGCTCATGTACAGTATGATATCTGAATATGAGAATGGTTGATTACTCAAAAGATAAGCCTATAATTATCACAATGGATATGGGTCCAATTGATGGGAAATTGGGAAGGATGATGATGAGGAAAAGAGATATACTATCAAGTTTGGTGAAAAAAATATTGAATGAAAGGCAACAAAAATATCCACAAGTGAAAAGAAAGCTTTGGGGTATTGGAATAGCCCTCAAATGTGAGAAAGATTACTTTATAGTGCTCATGAGGTCATTGAAATGGATTTCTTGCTATTATTAGGTATGATTGCAAGTTGTATAATATTAGATATTGCTATGTTAAGGTGGATACCTTTTATTAAGTCATTAAACCCTAAATTACAAAAAATTGTGGGGAGGAATAATTTGGTTGTAGACATGTTATGAAGGGCATGCTTTGAGGATGAAGATGGAAAGATAGATGTTGAAGAAGAGGGTGAATTTCTTGTTGAAAATGATTATACTAGTTTAAGGCCAAATTAATGAATAGAGAGGAACTGTTGGCTTTATGCATTATGTAGCTAGCGAGAAGACCAAAGAAATTGAGATAGCGGTGCAAAGATTGTAGGAAACAAGGCTTCAAAATTTTAAAAAATTTGATAAGAGGCACAAAATCAAGCCAAGGGTGATATATGAAGGCGATTGGGTAATGATTTATGATAGCAACTTGAAAAATGAATATTGCACTATTTTAAAGGTCTCTAAACAATAGTTTGGTCCATATAAAGTGAGATGTACACACGATAACGCTATCTATTCACTCAATGAATTTGATGGTATAGCATTGAGGATTTCTATTGTAGGGAAGCAGATTAAGGACTTCAAGAGATGTGAGTCTGATACAAATAAGGTATAAGAATTAGAGACACATACTATGAAGGGGATGCAATGGCAGTGGAAAAGGAGAAGAGGAAGATGCAGGAGAGAAGAGCACACACAATGTAAGTGTTGTCCAAAATGATATGACAGCCTTATTGCACTATCTCATATATATGAATGAAGAATATGGGCAGCCACTATACATGGGCAGGCCGAATGGCCTTTTATCCCAACAACCTCCCACTAAAAGGCCAATGTGGCTAGGGAGTGAAAACAAAGAAAAGGAAAAAAAAGACAAGGTGAGGAATCATGACGTCTCACCCAATGCCCGATCGGAAAGTGAGCTATGCAAGAAGTGTCAGGAACCTCTACAGAAGAAGAGTCAAGCATCCTTGAGTCCATGACATTTAGGAGATAAGTGATCCCGCAGCTCCATACAATGAAGCAATCCAAGAATGCTTCTCATGAAGCAAGCACAACTCATCAGTGCACGGCTATAAAGCATCAGAGTCGCGCATAGCATCACCGTAGTGCATACAAGACAGCGGAGAGCAGTCAAACTCTCCACAATTCAATCACTGAAAGAGAGTCAACATCTCGGACACTCGTTCAACAGGGTCTTAAGACTACATGTGGCCTTAGCGAAGCGGAAGACTGACATATGGCTGGTTGTCCAACCTGCAAAACTACAAGAAAATGGCTCTCATGAGCCTGTAAGGGGTCTAGCAACTGACCACCAACATCCTGACCCTGACTGCTATGCATAGCTATGTCATCTGGGCCAATAAGTGCCTCATTTTCAACATTAACAGCTTGCTATAATGGCACTATAGCTCTTGTAAAATCAGCCATAAAGCAGACTAAACGCTCATCAAGAGGCCTGAGAGGTGTCTGCGTCTCATAGAAGATACCATGATGGTTGTGTATGACTTGCTGGGCATCCAAATCCCATAATCTGTAGGCCTTAAAGTCACCATCTCCATAACCAAGGAGGATACATTTACATGACATAGGCTCATGTGGCATACGTATAGATGCTTGGCAGCTAAACATCCTCAAGTAATCATAGGAGAACTACATGCCACTTTTCATGCCTCATGGGGTGTAATACCATCCAAGGTCAAGCATGGTGTCATGTTAACCAAATAGATTTCGGTCATAAGGGCCTCAGCCCAAAAGCCATAAGACAATCCAGTTGTGGTAAGCATAGAAACAACCTTTTCCTATAAGGTTAAGCACATGCCATGAGCAATCCCATAATACCGTGGGCACAAGAAATCAATGCCATACTGCTAACAAGAGGTCTAAAAGCTAGGAGAGAGAGCATGACTCTCATAATCCATTTTCAAGCACCTAGGCCTACTACCAGTAGAATCCATAAACCTATCAAGCATAACTGCAGCATTCTCAATCTGCACCAAGGGAAAAGCCCAAACATAGTGGGTAGCATGATCAACAAAGGTCACAAAGTACGACGCTCCACCAAGTGACTAGGAATAGGTCCATATACTACACAATGGACAAGATCTAGATGGGCATGCCTTGAACAATTGCCATAAGCCAAGGGGGCTCTAAAAGGACCAAGAGAATAATCAGGGCAAGAATCAAGATCTGTAAGTGACATAGGAGGAAACAATGAGTCTAAACGAGACAAGATCTCCATCTCTTTGTGGTGCATATGGCCTAGGCAATAATGTCATAACAATGCATGTGGTATCTTGATAACTACAACCATAGAATCTCCCAGATGAGAGACATGCACTGGGTAATGAGAACCAACTCTAGAACCTTTGTCCAAAACCAAGCAACCATGATAGATCTTCCATGACCTATTTTGAAGAGAAATAGTATATCCTACATTATGCAACTTACTGATAGAAATCAAGCTCTTACTGGAGCATGGGAACATGTAAAACATCCCTCATTATAAGAGAAGTCCCATTAGGCAAAGCTAGGTCTATATCCCATGTACCAACAATAGCATAAGACTGCTCAAGGCCCAGATCAATACATCCATCAACCTCCCTGTAAGAAGAGAACCATGCTCTATGAGGGGTAACATGACAAGATGTCATAGAGTCAAAAAGCCAATCAAAGGCATAGGCCTGATCATTGAGCAAGTAAGCTATAGGGAAACTAAATAGGAGGACATGCTCAACTGCATCATGTACCTCACCACTAGAAAGAGTGGTAATACTTGCTGCATCGCTGACTCTTTGCTCATGTTGAGTCCATGTTTGTCTCTGCTGCTCTTTAATCCATCTAAAACATTTTCTTTTAACATGCCCAAGCTTTCCACAATGGAAGTATACAACATCTATAACTGAAGAACCTGTAGAAGATGACGAGGAATCCGAGTCATCATGAATAGGGCTATCCATAGTATCCACGGAGCTCAAGGAGTCGAGGGGGGCTGTCCCAACCAAGGGAACCTGCTCATAAAGACAATCATTTGCAAGTACATCAGTGGTAGAAGCATGTTGTGAAGGCTCATGAAACCTCAACAGATGGGAGGACATAAAGGCATTAACCAAGGATGCAAAATCTCACACATGACGTAGCCAACTACATGACATAACCAACTATAGTACGGTAAAGCATAAGACATTTTTCATAAGAGCATATGGTATTTAGCCATGAAATCAGCCCATAACCATACGCATACGCATAGCTTTGTAGTACACCATGCCACCTGCGAACATCCAAGTTAAGTAGAGACCGACAAGTGGCAAAGCATCCTGCAAGAGTCAAGCTCTAGGAGAAGCCAAAACACCTATACAACATCATCCATACAAGTGGCTTTGTAAGGTATACAATAGTAGACCATGTGCATAGACGGGTAAGCATCAAGAGCAATTGCTCTCCGACTTGTATGGGCAAAAACAACCCAACTAGCATAGAAGCTAGGCAACACAAAAGCAACAAAGCCATAACTACTAAATCTAAGCACTGTCAAGAAGTCCACTGAGCAAGGAGTAACCCTCAAAGAACCAAGCATCAATGAGCAATGAAAGCTCAATAACTAACTGCCAAGACAATGGAGCAAGCACTTCTCAAACATGTATTTGCATCCACGTTAATCCAAGATCCATAATCAGGGCATTAAGGGCCAAATAACATCCAAGCTGCATAAGTGATAAGCTAATCAAGTGCAAACTACTCCACAAAATTCTCAAATGCAAGTTGATTCAAGCCCAAACATCTTCCATACTATAGTTGACCCAAAAGCATCCACATCAAACATCAGTCCCATAATGGGTAGCACATGGCATAAACCTTGTCAAGTGAAATGCCAACTGCAAAGAAAATGACAATGAAACAAGAATTGAGCTATACTCTTTGCTCAAGAAGCATCTGGAAGCATAAACATCAAAGTGGTGTCAAGATTGTGGGAGAGAAGGAAGGAGTCTCACTTGTAGCTTTCTTGCTTGCACAATGGGGGAATACACACAGAGGTGGAGGCTGAAAATAGTTCTCCTCTTCTTAGTTGTGTAAGCCAAAAAGTACTCAAGTACAAAGAAATAGAAGAACCCTATATATGGGTCTCAAACCAAACTCAACTAACTAAGGTGGCATACTAACTGAGCCATGAACTAGAGTAGATAAGGATAGCTATCATGTAGCTATTATTCATGGGCGGTGTCCCAACCGTGTCTGCAACTAACAAGTCGGTGACATAAATACACAACGGTCACCGTGGCGTATCACGAGTGGAGCTCGATATCTCAACACTCCCCCTCGAGCTCAATCCCAATTCCTGCACATGAAGCAGGTCTCTGAACTTGCGCAACTTCTCTGCGCCCAATGCCTTCGTGAATATGTCAGCTACCTGATCCTCTGTGCTGACATAAACTAGATCAATAAGACCTAGTAAAACCCTCTCTCGCACATAGTGATAATGCACCTCAATGTGCTTTGTTCTAGCATGATAGACTGGGTTATTTGCCAAGTGTATACTACTCATGTGGTCACAATAAATGACAACTGGCCCATCTGTAGACTGATGCATATCATAAAGTAGCTTATGCAACCAAGCTACCTCACATGCAGCCATTGTTGCACCCCTGTACTCAGCCTCTGTGCTCGACAAGGCAACTGTAGGCTATTTCTTGCTGCTCCAAGTGACTGTAGCACTCCCAAAAGAGAACACATATCCACTGGTAGATCGTCTATCAGAAATACTACCTGCCCAATCAGCATCAGTGTATCCATGCAACTGTATCTGAACCCCAGTCTCATAAAATAGTCCATACTGCAATGTGGACTTTACATACCTGAGTATGCGTCTAGCCGCATCCAAATGTGGCTTCCTTGGAGCCTGCATAAACTGACTTACCAATCCAACAGCATAGCTCAAATCTGGCCTGGTAATAGTCATATAAATCAAACTTTCTACTATGCGTGTGTACATAGTAGGGTCTTCTAGAAGCTCACCTGCATCTGTGCTCAGCTTCACATTCTGCTCCAAAGGAACTAAAATAGGCTTACAGCCTGTCATCCCATATTTGGACAGCATGTCCAATCCATACTGCCTTTGCAAGAGCTGTATCCCACTTGGTGATCTAATCACCTCAATGCCCAAGAAATAACGCAGCTCTCCCAAATCCTTCATCTCAAACTTCTGCTTCAATAGCATTTTTACATGAAGGATATCTTCATCACTGTCACCTGTCATAATCAAATCATCAACATAAATGACAAGTAGCATAATATCTTTCTCTGTTTTTCTCACATAAAGTGAGAAATCTGCCTTGGAAATCTGAAAGCCAATAGTGACAAGATACTGTCCTATCTTGTCAGACCATGCTCTAGGTGCTTGCTTCAAGCCATACAAGGCTTTCTTCAACCTGCAAACAAACTCAGGATGAATAGCATGCACATAACCTGGTGGCTGCTCCATATAGACCTCTTCTTGCAAATCACCATGCAAGAAGGCATTCTTTACATCCATCTGATGTAAAGACCATCCCTTTGATGCAGCCATAGCAATGATTGCTCTTACGGTTTCCATCCTTGCAACCGGACTGAATGTTTCTTCATAGTCAATGCCATATGTTTGTGCATACCCCTTGACTATTAATCTTGCCTTGTATCTGTTCACAGAACCATCTGCATTGTGCTTCACCTTATAAACCCACTTACAGCCAATTGCATTTTTACCTTTAGGCAAAGGTACCAATTCCCATGTAGCATTTGCTTCCAAGGCATCCATTTCTTCATCCATGGCTTTCTCCCATTTTTCTTTTCCCATGGCTTGCTCAAAAGAAGTGGGTTCTGGTTTCTGTATCACTTTGACCATATATGCATAGTGAATGGTTGTAAATCCATCATATTTCAGCCTATCCACAGGATACCTAGCTCTCGTAGACCTGCGCAAAGTAGGTTCACTCCCAGGTGCTCTCAAAACATCCCTGGTCTTCCTTACTCTAGGTGTAACAATAGAAGGAATACCCAACTCATCATCAATGCTCTGTTCTGAGCCACTGGATTCACCATCCACATAAGAGTGACCTGCATTCACATCAAACATGGGCTGATCAACCTTCTATTTTCCTTTTCATGATACCTGCATACCACTATCTGCATTGCTTTGAGAAGATTCTCCTGATCTCAATCTGCCTGTCCATGGCGAAGAATGTGAACCACTGCTAGAGAACGCTCCAGGTCCACTAATATTTTGTGACTGCTGCTGTGAATTCTGTGCAGCATTACCATTTTGTGCATCTACATCATCAATCACATTTACTGGTTTATACCAACTACTCATCTCATCAAAAACAACATCTCTGCTCACTGTAAACTTACGAGTAGAAGGGTTATAGCATCTATACCCTTTTTGCTGCAGAGAGTAACCAATAAAGATGCACTTCTCAGCTTTTGGATCCAACTTGGATCTCAACTCATCTGGCACATGTACATAAGCAATGCAACCAAAAAATTTCAAATGAGAAATATCTAGTTTCCTACCAGTATACCTCTCCTCTGGAGTCATTCCATGTATTGCTGCAGTGGGAGTCCTGTTCATTATGTAGACTGTTGTAGCAACTGCTTCAGCCCAATAAAAATCTAGCAAGTCTTTTTCATTGAGCATGGCACGAGATACCTCTCCAATATGCATGTTTTTCCTTTCTGCAATTCCATTTTGTTGTGGGATATGACTGCATGAATATTGCTGCTTTATGCCATGCTCCTGTAGGAACCTTGCAAACTCATTTGAGAGGTACTCTCCCCCTCCATCTGACCTTAGGCATTTTATTTGGAGGCCTGTTTCTTTTTCAACCATAGCTTTAAGAGTTTTGAAATGCCCAAAAACTTCACTTTTATTTTTCATAAAATACACCCAAACTTTTCTGCTATAGTCATCAATAAAACTGACAAAATAATGACAGCCTTCAAGAGATGCAGCTTTAGTAGTCCACACATCAGAGTGGATTAATTCCAATGGCTTCTCACTCTCTTGAACATGTCTAGGAAATGGTTTCCTTGCCTGTTTTCCAAACTGACAGGCTTCACATACCTTATGCATTTCTGCAACCTTGAATTTGGGCAATCCTGCAACAATATTTTGGGCCTGCATTGATTTAAGTCGCTTTACATTAACATAACCAATGCGTTTATGCCAGATATCAATATCTGTAACTACACCAGTCCCATGTGCAAACATTGCTGCACTCAATTCAGGCATGTCTGCATCCAACGTAAACATTCTGCCCTTCTTCTTTCCTTTTGCTATCAAGCGACCTTTATTTTTCATATCCTCAATAAAGCATCCATGAGGATTAAATCTGACCTGCAAGCCCTGCTCAACCATTTGACCAACAGAAACCAGATTCTTGGTGATATTCGGGACATGAAATACATCGGAAATGTATTTCTTTTTCCCATCCTGCATAGACAAAGGAATTTTTCCAATCTACACAATAGGATGTGCAGTATCATCACTAGTCTCCACAAATCCTGGTTTTTCCATTTTCCTTGCATCCTCCATCCATTCTGCATGACCTGTCATGTGGTTTGATGCACCTGAGTCAACATACCATACATCATTGCTTTCTTCTGCACTTGTCACAGAATTGTTCATGTGCTGCACCATAAACAAATGCTCATTTCTGTCATCACCCTGTCTACTAGAAGATGCATAATTCCCTTGTTGCAGTTTTCCATTCATGATGTCATTCTGCTTTTTATAGCAGTCTTTAGCCATATGACCCATTTTACCACAGTAGTAGCATTCAATATTATTGTTTGCATTTTGGCCTCTTTGCCATCCACCACGACCTCTTTGGCTCCCCTTGCCTCTAGAGTTACCACGTCCTCCTCCATAGGACTGGTTTTCTTGAGTTTGCTGCATATTCTGATTTCTACCACGGCCTCCATATCGGCCTCCTCTACCTCTGCCTCTACCTCTTCCAGCATTTGAGTAGAAGACAGCTTCTTTTGAAGTTCCTCCTGAAGAAGATGCACCACCATTTCTCTGCTCCTCAGAAATTAGAAGAGCAATCGACTCCTCAAAATCAGGAAATCTTTCACGAACGGAAATGGATGTTCGGAACTGTGCATAATCCTTTCCTAGACCATTCAAGGTCACAGAAACTAAATCATCATCTTCCACTGGCGATCCATTGGAAGCAAGTGCATCTACAATCTTCTTCACCTTCATGTGGTAGTCATTGATGCTCATATTTTCTCTTTGCACATTATGCAACTCTTGCTTGAGCTGCATTTTCCTGGCTTGCGTATTTGTGCTATACATTTTTGACAAAGTATCCCATGCCTCCTTTGGCGTACTTGCATCTTGAATATGCACAATCATAGAGTCTGAAATGCTGATAGACAACCAGTATATAACTTTCCTGGCTCTCTCATGCCATGCTTTAAATGCCTGCATTTGCTGTTGATTGGGAACATCAGGAAGAACTGGTTCTTCTTCATTTCCTGCAACAAATTCCCAATATCCTTTTCCCATAAGGAAATTTGTCATTCTAAACTTCCATGCTTGGATGTTGTTCTTGTCAAGCTTTTCAGTGACAATCTGTGAGAGAGAATCAGACGCCATTACAGAACACTGCAAAAAATTCTGTCACTGCAAAGAACACAGCTTCAGCCTCACAAAGGCAAATCTGCAAAACTGATGAAAGTGGTATTTGACCACACAGTCACTTCCTAGTGACGATTTTGCATCAACAGGCAACAGGGATGATTCTGTAACTCCCAATGTCTCTGCGCAGAAGTATACGATGCAATTTCTGTGGTAACTGTTCACCGACCTATAGAACAGTGGTCGCACATCATAAAACGGGGCCTTTTCCTGAGTGCATGCAGAAAAATTCCGCCTCCAAAACAGGCCCCGAAATGGCCTCAAATAAAAAAAACAAGGTCCTCTTGCTTCACCGCGAAGGGCGTCTCAACCTGAGACAATGCACTCTTGCACTTTCCGGCTATGCTACGTACAGAGATCTGCTCCCAAAACAGAAAATGAAAGCAACACTCCTCTTACCAGAACACCGCTAGCTTGGCTTGCTTTCTTGAGCTCCTTACCACAAACAAGGCTCTGATACCATGTCAAGATTTTGGGAGAGAAGGAAGGAGTCTCACTTGTAGCTTTCTTGCTTGCACAATGGGGGAATACACACAAAGGTGGAGGCTGAAAATAGTTTTCCTCTTCTTAGTTGTGTAAGCCAAAAAGTACTCAAGTACAAAGAAATAGAAGAACCCTATATATGGGTCTCAAACCAAACTCAACTAACTAAGGTGGCATACTAACTAAGCCACGAACTAGAGTAGATAAGGATAGCTATCATGTAGCTATTATTCATGGGCGGTGTCCCAACCGCGTCTGCAACTGACAAGTCGATGATATAAATACACAACGGTCACCCTGGCATATCACGAGTGGAGCTCGATATCTCAACAAGTGGCATCATCCAAATACATCAGTATATCATCCCGAGTAGTCGAGAGAACCCATAGACCATAGGTATAACCAAACTGGAGGTAAAATAACCTGTCAACCAAGGTAGCATAAATCTCAACCAACAACAAAGTTTCCACATCCAAATCAAGTCTCAATAGCTCTCAAATAGCTTATTTGGGCATAAGCATGATTACCAAGTATCAATACATCCAACAAGACACCTAAATGTCAACAAAGAGCATTATGCATAAGCCATCCCTGATAAAACCTTGCTGCCTAAATAATGTATAGTAGTAAATCCCTACATAGATCAAGCTATGGAAGTTAAAACCAAGTCCCAAATCATCTCAAAACATTGGAAAAATAACCCCAAAGAATTTGGGCACAAATACCAAGCCTCGAGAGCATCACATAAGCTAAGAGCATGGCATTTTCTTGTTGTAAATCAACTCAAATCTATTACAAAAAATTCTATGATCAGAATTTGATAGATCTGATATCACCATTGTGTTTGGAGTGTGCCAAAACCCCAAGTTAGACTCTTACCTTGCCTAGATTGGGTTCCGGATGCTTGAGATATGAGAAAAAATAAGATTTTTGAGTCAAATTTTGAAACAGGCACAAAAAAACGGGAGCTACTACTATGGGGCCTATTGGTTATGCTAAGGATAAGGGGGCAAATGGGAGCACATAAGGTGCCCAATGAAGCCAAGGAATACCTACAAAGAGCCTATGAGGACCGGGGAGAGGCGGGAGATGAAATCTTACCTCATGGAGAAGAAGCCATGGCTGGCATTGAAGCTCCAAGCTCTAGGTCTTCAATTCGGGCTAAAGTAATGCCGCGCCAAGCTCCATGATCAAGCTCTGATCTAAAGCTATGATACAAGTTAAAGGGGATGCAATGGCAGTGGAGAAGGAGAAGAGGAAGATGTAGGAGAGAAGAGCACACACAATGTAGGTGTTGTCCAAAACGAAATGACAGTCTTATTGCACTATCTCATATATATAAATGAAGAATATGGACATTGACTATACAGGGGCAAGCCCAAGGGCCTTTTACCCCAACATAATACTCATGATAGTGATCAAGAGGAGTATGAGGATGAAATGGATGTGGATGATGAGGGCTTTGAACTTGCAAAAGACCGAGAGTCTAGTACATTTATGTCAGAGGAAGGATGTGTAGGTTTGGAGGGGCTAGATGTCATGAGAATTTTGGTCTAGCTTTGAAAGTGGATAATTACTTGTACCTTGTAAATTTTTATGCTCTATCTACAAGATATGAGGAGACAATCTTATGGGAGAGTTTATGTAGTACACTAACTTAGTTTACAAGAAGTCTTAAGTATTAGCAAGTCAACTAGGTAGTAAGTTGAGAGGAGGACTTGGTAAGTCATGGTTTGCATGTGGCCTAGTGTATGGCTAAAGGGGAGAACCTAGGGAGCTAAGGAGAAGAGGGAGAATATCAAATGTGAGAAGAGGGAAGAAGGCCCATCACATTTTTTTATGCCTTTTGGATTGATTTGGTTTGCACACCAAACGTGGTTGGGAGAGGAGGATCTTGGAATACAAACTCAAGTGGAAAGAGAGGATAAAGGAAGCTCCAGCATCAAGGAAGGTAAGTTTTATGCCTTAGCAAGGGAGAGGAGAGTTTTTCTTCATTTGACTAAAATTAATAGGGTAGAATGTCAAGAATCACATGGTGGGGGGACTTGCTTAAGCTGCTGCACCAAACACACACTGCATACACAAGAGGAAGCTCACTCAAGAACATAAGAAGAGAGATGGAGGCCAAAATGTTTTCTTGCTGATTTCTTCTTCTTCTTCCACACACTATACAATGTACACAAAGTATAGATAAGATACAACATAAAGGAAAGTGGCCTTCTAAGTCAAACACTGCATAACCGACTACACTAATCGACTGGTGCTATATATTTGCCAGCTGTAGGTAGGTGTAACAATCTAAATATAATAAGTGATAAGTTAGTGTCCATGTGAGTGTCATAATGACCACCAATGTGCTAAGTGTAGACATGCGGAACCATCTAGCCAGGTGGTCCATCATCAATGTCCACACGTGTTGAGCTCGTCATCTCAACACTCCCCCTCAAGCTCAACTCTATCTCTGCAACTCCAAGTAAGCTTCGGAACTTTCGAAGATTCTCTGCACCCAATGCCTTTGCAAAAATGTCAGCTATCTAATCCTATGTGCTGACATATACCAAGTCAATCTCTCATGCAAGTACCTTATCTCTCACAAAGTGGTAGTGCACCTCAATGTGTTTTGTCCTAGCATGGAACACTGGCTAACTGTATGCTGCTCATGTTGTCACAATGAATGACAACTAGACCATCTCCTTGCACATCCAAATCACCTAATAACTTTTGCAGCCATACCACCTCACATGCTGCCATAGCAGCACCTCTATACTCAACCTCTGTACTCGATAAAGCAAATGTAGGTTACTTTATGCTGCTTCATGTAACTGTTGCACTACCAAGGGAAAACGTGAATCCACTAGTAGATCTTCTATCTGACATGCTACCAGCCCAATCTGCATTTGTGTATCTAAAGACCTGTACGTCCTTACCTACCTCATAAAAAATTCCATAATGTAAAGTAGACTTCATATATCTCAATATACATCTATCTGCATCCAAATGAGGCTTTCTAGGCATCTGCATAAACTGATTGACAAGGCCAACAACATAGCTCAAGTTTGGCCTTGTGATAGTCATGTAAATCAAACTCCCTACTATCCTCCTGAACATAGTAGGGTCTTCTATCTCATCCCCAAAGTCAGCACTCAACTTCACATTTTGCTCAAATGGTACTAAAAGAGGCTTACATGCTGTCATACCATACTTGGATAACATATCTAAGCCATACTGCCTTTGGGATAGCCATAGATCATCATCACATCTGATCACTCAATACTAAGAAAGTATCTCAGCTCACCCAAATCTTTCATCTCAAATTTCTTATTCAAGAAGTCCTTAACTTCAGCAATCCCATTGTCATTGTCACGTGTAATAATCAAGTCATGCACATAGATGACTATGATGACCAAACCTGCATCTCCCTTTCTCACATAAAGCGAGTGATCAGCATCAAAAATACAAAATCCAATATTGACAATATACTCTCCAATCTTGTCAGACCATGCTCTAGGTGCTTGCTTCAACCCATAGAGCGCCTTCTTTAACCTGCACACATATATGGGATGCTCTAAATCCTCATAACCTGCTGGCTGCTCCATATACACTTCTTCTTGCAATTCACCATGCAAAAAGGTATTCTTAATATCCATTTTCTACAAAATCCAACCTTTGGCTGCTGCTAAGGCAATCACACATCTAACAATTGTCATCCTAGCAACTGGACTGAATGTCTCTTCATAATCTATACCATATGTCTAAGTATAGCCTTTTGCAAGCAGCCTAGCTTTATACATGCTAAGTGAACCATCTGCATTATGGTTGACTTTGTAAACCCACTTACAGCCAATAGCTTTCTTACCCTTAGGTAAGGACACCAAATCCCAAGTCTTATTGGCTTCTAATACAGCCATCTCCTTATCCATTGTTGCATCCCAATGAGCATGACCAACAGCATCCTCAAAACAAGTGGGCTCAACATCCTCAAATAGTTTCACCATATAATCATAATGGTGAGATGCATAACCTTCAAAGCCAAATATTTTAACAGGGTATCTGACTCTGCTAGATCTACGTACCATCAGATCACTCAATGGAGCCTTTACATTACTATGAGCTCTTTGTACACCTGGTGTCTGACTGAAGGAATACTAAGCTCATCATCCAAACTCTCCGAACCACTAGAATCTCCATCAAATCCCAAATGACTGGTAGATGCATCATTACCATCCAACACTTTCTTATTTCCTTTGTCCTTCCCTACAACACTTATAGATCCACCTGAAGATATGGGGCTACTCCTTAGTCTTCCAGACCAAGGGCTCACTGTAGGTATAGTACCAGATGATGTTTCTGGTCCACCAAGACTTCGCGATTTTTATTTTTATTTCTGCACATAGCTGTCCAGATCATTATCATCATCTAATACATCACTAGCAGGTGCATACCAGCTGCCCATCTCATCAAAGATAACATCCCTGCTCACTCTGAACTCACCTATGACAGGGTTATAAGAGCAATACGCTCTCTGCTCTAAAGAGTACCCAATGAAAATACATTTTTCAGCCTTTGGATCAAGCTTTTTCCGTATCTCATTTGGCACATGAACATATGCAATACATCCAAATACCTTCAAGTGCAATATATCGGGCTTCTTGCCAGTAAAGTACTCTTCAAGAGTCATCCCCCATGAACTGCAGCTGTGGGAGTTCTGTTCATAATGTAGACAGTAGTATGGACAGCCTCAAACCAAAAAAATTTAGGCATATTCTTTTTAGTCATTAATGCCTGTGCAACTTCTACAATATGCCTATTTTTTTCTTTCTGCAACCCCATTTTGCTGTGGGGTATACCTGCAAGTAAATTACCTCTTTATCCCATCAGTCCTTAAGAAGCCAATAAACTCATTAGAGAGGTACTCTTCCCCTCCATCTAATCTTAAGTACTTCACTTTTAAGCTTGTTTTTGTTTCAACAGTTGCCTTAAAAGATTTGAAGTGCTCAAACACACCACTCTTTTCCTTGAGTAAAATGCTTGAACCTGTTCACCATTTTTTTCAGATGAGTCGCCCTGCATATTGATCTCTTCAGTAATCATGAGAAAGATTAACTCATCAAAATCTGGAAATGGCTTCCGTACATATACTAAAGTAATAAATGATTTCCATGCCTTCTCATTGTTAAGGCCACTCAAAGTGGATGAAACCAAATCATCATCATCAAGCATTGCATCAATCACTGTTAAAGCGTCTGCAATGCTCCTCAGCTTCAACACATACTCATTGACAGACATTTTCCCTTTCTTCAAGGCATTCAACTCTTGCTTGACTTGAATCTTCCGTGCCTTTGTATTTACTGAAAACATGTTCTCAAAAATCGTCCAATCTGCATGTGAAGTTTTTGCATTCCTGATATGTCCTAACATCGTATTATCAATGACTCCAGATAACCAGTACATCACCTTTTTGTCTTTCGCATTCCATTCTTTCCATGCTTTTAATTCATCTGCAATCGGAGGGATACCCATCTCTGCCTCCTTTTCTTCACCTGAAGCAAACTCATAAAGGCCCTTTTCAATGAGGAAGTTCGTCACACAGAACTTCCATGAAGGGTAGTTATTCTTGTTGAGCTTCTCAATAATGAGATTTCCACTGTTCTTTGCCATTATCACAAACAAGGATACAACACAGCAAGCTACTCTTATGCAATCTTTCACAACACGTGCACAGCAATACACCAAGCAACCTTTTTCATGGATTGCTCAATAGTATATGTAATCTGCAACTTGTTTGCAGATAAACCTTATGTTTGCTTCCTGCAAACACCTCAAAAATTACAGATTCGAAATCTGTAACCTGTGCACCCACTTTTAGTCAATATAGCCGAAATCATAGTGTACCCTGAAACTGATGTCCGCAACCTTGTGGCTCTAAAACAGGGCCTAAAATGGCCTCAAAGTATACAGTGCTCTACTCGCATACCAAATCTCACAGCAATCTGAGATTTTTGCTCTACCCTGCTTCCGATGCCTCCACAAGCACTATCCAAGAGAGAGAGTGAAAGAGCTTCTTACCCGTTGCTTGCTTGCTCCAACCTTGTTTCTTCTCCTTCACTTCAGCCTTCAAAATCAGCCTTTCTCAATGGTATAGCTCTGATACCATGTCAAGAATCGCATGGTGAGGAGACTTGCTTGAGTTGTTGCGCCAAACACACACTGTATACACAAGAGGAAGCTCACTCAAGAACACAAGAAGAGAGGAAAGTGGCCTTCTAAGTCAAACAGTACATAACCGACTACACTAATCGACTGGCACATATCTTTGCCAGTTGTAGGTAGGTGTAACAACCTAAATATAATAAGTGATAAGTCAGTGGCCATGTGAGTGTCATAATGACCACCAACGTGCTAAGTGTAGACGTGTGGACCCATCTAGCTAGGCGGTCCATCATCAATGTTCGCACATATTGGGCTTGCCATCTCAACATAGAACACGGTCTATAGCAAGGCAACTTGCTATCTATAGGGGTTTAGCCTTCTTTTATTGGATCCAGGCTTATCTATGCAAAGGATCTTGCACTTTATCATAAGGGGATGCTTTGTGCTCGTCAAAGACATGGTTTTGAGAGATTTTGGAGTAGCTTGTGAGCATTTTAGAGCCATTATAATACACAATAAAAATAGGGCTGAAGTACGAAAATAAGTCCTATACATGGTTTTGTTCATCTTTATCCCTTTCTATCAATTGATATTGTTTCCAGTGATGGGGTTGACCTTCCCCCATTAAGATTCATGCATTTGAATAGATATTTGATACTTTTTCCTATCACATATGGCTATATAAATTAGGGTCACCTAATCTCTTTTAATTAAGGTTAGAGTTAATGTTGGCCTATTGATTTTTAATTGATCAATTGTCTCAACAACGGTTGGATTGATCTTGTATTGTTATACTTGATAGTAATACAAAGGCTTGGCTTCAAATTACATTAGACTCATTTTGTGCATGAATTGTTTCATCTTTCTCTCTTCTTCTTCTCTTTAGCCTCTACTCTCTGCACCCTTATTTCTGAAACCCCCATGATTATTATTTTTCATCCCTTTACTCCTCGACAATGGGTCCCCTAAACAAGTGTTAAGGAAAATCTATCCTACCAAATTGGGGGTCACATTCTAATAGCTCTATAAAAATGTAGTCAAGAACCAAGGATAACTTCTTCTTCTAAATGGTTGCTAATAAAATATGTAATAAAGATAAATCATTCAAAATTGTAGAAACAATCAATTATATACTATAGTAGTATATAGTTGAGGTAGAAGAGAAGTAACTATAGAAATGAAGGTTAAGGAGAAGGTGTCCTTGCACGTTCCATTAGAAGCCATGGATTCTACAACTCAATGAGAGCATCTATAAGATGATATTTCTCATAAAAATTAAGAGAGGAAACTTTCATGTTCATTCACATGTCTCGCGATTACCACTCTACTTCAATAGCATTACGAGTAGGAATTCTAAAAGCTCCCTTGGTCTAGAGATGTCACCATCCTCTAATCATTGCCTTGAAGGGAAAGGCCAATAAGTTTTAGTTACACAAATGTGTGTGTGTGTGTGTGTGTGTATGTGTGTGTGTGTGTGAGGAAAGGACTAACCTCAGTATAAGACCAAGTCTTTTTATTTGCACAATAGTATGATAGAAAGAGAAAGAGAAGGGATAATACTATCTTTTCTTCTCACTGCAAGTGGCTTGATGTATGATGTGGTGATTGCCTCTTTATATGGCTCCATATATGTATCCAAAATTCTATTGCATATATTGAGGCATATCACAATAAGAAAGTTTCATTTTTGGAAAAAAAAAATCTTGAAAGGTGTATTGGCTATTGGGAAAGTCAAGCACTTAGCATTGTAATTTCCTCCATGTGTACTATTGGTTGGTGACCCTACTTCTTTGGCTAATAGTTTGCACATATAATTTTTCTTAGTTATCTAATTATGCAATATTTAGAACCAGGACCATAAATGTATCGCATTTATCATGTATGAAACTCACGAGTTTCCCCCAATGTGTAGTTCACAATAGATTTAGCCACGCACTCAATAAATGTATCGCATTTATCATGTATGAAACTCACGAGTTTCCCCCAATGTGTAGTTCACAATAGATTTAGCCATGACCATAAATGTATTGCATTTATCATGTATGAAACTCACGAGTGTCCCCCAATGTGTAGTTCACAATAGATTTAGCCATGCACTCAATAAGGCTTGAATCCACAACATCATGACTATGTGCAATTGCTAGCCATTGGGCCATCATCTTTGGGACCTTTTTAATTATGCTTGAATATTGGTATTGAGATTTTATCACACTAGCCATTCTCCTAGCAATTATTTTTGTAGGTAAAAATAAGACCTTCCAATTGCTAGGAGCATACCTTTGACAATCACAAGAGAATCAAACATGAGAGGCAACAATGGCATTTTATTTCTATTATCAACTTTTAATATTTTTATTTTTTTTCAAATGAGCTTTTAATCTATCACAATAATATAGAATATATAGATTATAGATAATTCTATAATCCAAATATGTGAAACATGCTTATAGGGTGGATATGTGGATTGAACCTTAATATGAATCATGAGTAAAAGGCATCATGGAGCATTTGCCTTTAATATGTTATTCTTACTTTCCTTGAAGCACCTTCATAAAGCTAAGTTCAATATTTTTATGTGGAACTTATGTTATTACCGGAGAGATAACGGATAGCCAAGACTTGTACAAGTTCATATGATGTGAGATAGTTAAGGGTCATGCCATATGAGAGTCATGATTAGATTTGTTTTCAATGTGTAATGAGTGAGGTTAACCTCTCTTATGGCAAGTATGAGGCTTAAAGGAGGTGGCACATGGAATTCCTGTTACTTGCTACACATCCGAAGTAGTGCGTGTGACATCGCCCTAAGTTTAGTATAGAAAGTGCGTGTGTGTAGAAGGGGAGTGAGCAGGTGAGGACGGGAGCAAGAGGACGAAAGGGCGAGGGCGAGAGAATAGGGTTGGAAAGATTAGATCGTGAGAAGGGAAGGGAGGTAGTGCCAGGTAGCGGTCGCGAGCAAGCAAGGGAATGCCATGTGGCTGAAGAGGCATGCAGGAAAAGAGAGAGAGAGAAGGTGGGAGAGTGTGTGTGAAAGAAGAGGGAGAGAGGGAGAGAAGAGTGTGTACTGTGTGTGTGTGGCCGGCAACCAAATCCTGAAAAGGGAGAAGGAGATGCTCTCGAAGGATATCTGGGAAAGATCAAGGTGCCATCAAGAAGGGGCAGGAGGAGGGTCTGATTCTCTCTCTCTCTCTCGTGTTCGTTCGTGTGTGCGGGGGGCGCGGCATGAGATTATTGATGAGCCCTTTCCCTTGCGCTTGCTCCTGTCCTGCATCTGCTGGTGCTAGTCGCACCGTCGCAGCTGCCACTTCGGCGCCAGATGGCGATGCGGCCAGCTCGGCAGCGGCAGCCACGGTGCTGCTGGTGAACGGCGGGGTGCGGAGCTTCGGCCAGCGTGTCAGGGTGGTGGAGGTGCTGGTAGACCACCCTGGCCACGTGCTCCTGCCAGCCACGTCCTTCCGCACGGGCACCCCCATGGACCCCCTCCCCGCCCAGCAGCGCCTGCAGCTCGGCCACATCTACTTCCTCCTCCCTCTCCATATCTTCCTGCGCCAGACCACCAACAAGCCACACCTATCGTCGCCGCCGTCATCATCATCATCGCAACGAGCACCATCCTCATCTTCATCCGCTTCACCATCATCGCACTCATCATCATCATCTTCTTCTTCTTCTCAGTCATCATTATCATCGTTGCCTCCCCCTCCCCCGACTTCAGCTCCCTCCATGAGCCAGTATACTACCCGCCCCCACCCGGCCCCTCTCCGCCGACGCAGACGACGCAGCAGTCCCCGCCGCATCCTGCCCCTTATGCTCGCCATGCAGGCCTCTACTGCCGCCTCCAAGTCCTCCAACTTCTCCAAGCTCTGTGACACCTCTGACCTCAAACTTGCCTACCTCAGCTTGATGGCCTCCGTGTGTCGCCATTGGAGACCTAGCCTACAGACCATCAGCGAGTGCGATTCGCTTCTCTTCTGACTCAGGCAGCCTAATTTTTTCATTTGGACATCCATAAGTGCCCAACCATGTTTCTTTATTCATTATTCAATTTGCAAGAATTTTTTTACCATTCAAAATCTGTGTCAATTACCCTTCAAAGATCTATGTGCATTGATTTCTTTAACGTGTCAATTAGTTTTTGTAAAACCCAAGAGCTAGATAGAGGTTGATAAATGAGAGTGTGTGTGTGTGTGTGCGTGTGAGAGGAGGAGGACAGGAAAACAAGAAGAAAAAGAGACCGGAGAGCGATCCAAAGGAGAGTTATCTTATATATCCCCCAAAAAAAAGTGTGACCATGAGTTTCATTTTAAAAGAGAAAACTAATGACAATAAGGTCGGATTAAAAGAGGTGAGCAAGAAGATTATAAGACATCTACATCTATGAGTATTTAAAAGTAAATGAGTTAGGGTTTTAAATTTAGGATCCTGTTGCAAAACAGACTATGGGATGAATTCAGTATCTCAAAACAACTTTATGAAGCATAAAAGAATTTGAACATGTCGATAAATTTAGAAAGAATAAGAGAAAACATATGATAGGGCCTAACTTCCCCATAACAAAAGCCATGGTCTACCATCCTCTATTATGGAATATTGATTTACATGGCTATTTACATTCATGCCATATATGTAATATCATGAAGTAAATAGGGAGAGAGAAATACAAGAGAGAGAAAGACAACTATAAGAGAGAGAGACTACAAGAAGAGAGAAAGAATGTCAGAGAGAGAACTAGGGAGAGAAGAAGAGGAGAGAGAAAGACTGCAGAGGAGAGAGAAAGACTGCAGGAAGAGAGAGAAATAGAGTGACGAG
Organism: Lygodium microphyllum; assembly: GCF_053477565.2. Classification (NCBI taxonomy): domain Eukaryota; kingdom Viridiplantae; phylum Streptophyta; class Polypodiopsida; order Schizaeales; family Lygodiaceae; genus Lygodium; species Lygodium microphyllum. The sequence continues at coordinate 12,892,647 of NC_141154.1, forward strand.
GAGAGAGAAAGACTAGAATTGGAGAGAGAAAGACAGGAAAGATGAAGAAGCCATGGAAGCTTGGAGCAAGAAGGGAGAGAAAGATTGTAATTGTATTGATATGTCAAAAAGATGTGAAAAATTACAACTTCTCTCCTTATATACCAGTGTCAGTGTGACATGGCATATTATTAACATTCTAAGTATTCCCAGCTTCTTACAATCCATCCCTTCCCAAAAGTTTTTGTCCCCAAAAACAAAACTAGAAAGAGCTAAAGAAAAGATGGATAGAACAGAGTACTACTCTGTTTTACAGCTTAACAAATAGGGAATGAGTGAAGAATTTATCATTACAAGGGCTGAGTTTGAAGTACGAAAAGTGGACCCTGCTATATACATGATTTGAAGAACCTTAGAAGCCATTGGAGCCATAGAATCTTCAACAAATAGTTCCAGAAGAAAGTAGACAGCTTGCTGGAATAACAGTCCCTGCTGGACCAAATCAGCCATAACTTTTGATAGAAGTGTCCAAATGAAGTGTACCACATATCAAAACGAAGCTCTTGAAGAGTACTTTAAGCTCATGTAGATAGCTCAATTCTGAAAATGAAGTACGACAAAAACTGTTCTAAAACAACGTGCTGTCCTGAACCAGTCTGCACCAATACTAGCTCCAAAAGCAGTAGGCTTCAGCCACCAATGTATCCTTCAAGTATGGATACTCATCCAATATTGAATCAGGTCTCCAAGAAGCCTCTTCAGAGGGTAAACCTCTCCATTTAATCAAATATTCCACAATAGAACGTGATCGAAGCTTCTTTTCACGCTGACCTATAACAGCCTCTGGGATGTACTGAACAATACCATCTTCATCAATAGGTGGCAGCTCATCAACTAAATCCATTGGATCACCATAATAGGGCTTGAGCTGACTAACATGGAAGACGTTATGAATTTTTGTAGAAGAGGGAAGCTCTAGTCTGTATGCCAAATCTCCAATCCGCTTAAGGATCCTGTAAGGGCCATAGAATCTGTGGGCAAGCTTATTACTGGATCCATCTTTCAATGTAGAATACTTGGATTTGGGCACCTTCAACAAAACCAGCTCTCCTTCCTGGAACTCTAAAGGCCTCCTCTTCTCATCAGCATACATCTTCATCTGATCTTGAGCCTTCCTTAGATTCACCTTGCATTGCTGAAGAAGGGTCTGCATTCTATCCAACTCTTCCTTCCCATGAGGGTTGATCTTTTCGTTAAAAATGACTGTGGGTAGGGGCACCTTGTAACCATACAAAGCCTCAAAGGGTGAAACTCCTATGCTCGCATGAGTGGAATTATTATAAGCAAACTCAGCCAGGTGTAACCAAGAATCCCATGAGGTTTGGACATCATAGCAAAAATGGCGAAGATAAGTCTCCAACCATTTATTAACTCTCTCTGTCTGTCCATCAGTTTGGGGATGATAAGCCGTAGATGGAGCCAACTTGGTACCCATAGATGTAAATACCGCTTGCCAAAAGTTACTCATAAACTTTGAGTCCCTATCATGGACAATCACCTGCGGTAATCCATGCAATCTGAAAATATGCTCCATAAACTGGTTGGCCACCTGAGAAGCAGTAAACTGAATTTTTGTTGGGATAAAATGAGCTGCTTTGGTGAGTCTGTCAACCACCACATAAATGCTATTCCACCCCTTCTTGGTAGTAGGTAAGCCAGTGATAAAGTCCATAGTAATATGAGTCCATTTACCCGTAGGAATAGGCAATGGCTGCAATAAACCTCCTGGCTTATGGGTGCTATCCTTATTTTGCTGACAAGGCATACACTTCATAACGAAGTCCTTGACATCTTTCCACAGTCCTTTCCAATAAAAGCTCTTGCTGATCCTGTCATAAGTCTTGAAAACTCCCAAGTGTCCAGCTAAAGGTGAAGAATGCATCTCCTCCATAATTTTTCGCTTGAAGGAAGAAGTAGAGGGAATAACAATCTTGCCCTTCCACCAAATAAGACCATTTTTAAGCTGGTAGTGCGAGTTTTCTTCCATGAGACCTTGCTGTAATTTCTGAAAGATTTGGCTGAATTCCTCATCTAAGAGATATGCCTCTTGTAGCTCTTCAATCCAATCACTATGTAATTCCGTCATGGCTGATACTTTGCAGGCCCACATACGAGAGAGAGAATCAGCCACTATGTTATCTTTGCCCCTTGTATGAGTGATGTCAAAGTCATAATTTTGTAATGTTGCTACCCATCGTCGTTGCTTTGGAGTAAGATTTGACTGAGTAAGGAAATACTTGAGTACGCGATGATCACTATGCACTCTGAATCGGCTGCCATATAAGTAATGGTGCCATTTCTTGATTGCATGCAGAATAGCCAACATTTCCTGATCATAAACATTCATGGCCATCTCCTTATCAGTAAGCTTACGGCTTTCAAATGCAATTACTCCATGCTCCTGAAGCAAAACAGCCCCAATGCCACGGCCACTAGCATCACATTGTATAGTAAACTCTTTAGAGAAATCCGGGCATACAAGAATAGGAGCGGAGGTAAGTAATTCCTTTAACTGGTTAAGGCTGCTATCTGCAAGAGAATCCCAAAAGAAAGCCTCTTTCTTCAACCTGTCAGTTAAAGGGGCTGCAATTGCCGCATAATGCTTTATAAATCTGCGATAGAATGAAGATAGACCAAGAAATCCTCTAAGAGAGGTAGTAGTAGTAGGCGTTGGCCAATCTTTTATGCATTGCACCTTCTTGGGATCAGCCTGTATTCCTTTTTCACTGACTATATGTCCCAAGTATTCCACTTCAGTCTGCATGAAAGAACACTTCTTCTCCTTAGCAAAAAGCCTATGATGTCTCAACACATCAAAAACCTTCCTCATATGCGACAAATGATCCTGAAAAGTCTTGCTGTAGATCAAAATGTCGTCGAAGAATACCAAGACAAACTGAAAGAGGAAAGGTTGTAGAATCTTATTCATCAGGCTTTGAAAGGTAGCTGGAGCGTTTGTAAGGCCGAATGGCATCACCAAGAAATGGTAAAGCCCACGATCAGTCCTAAAAGCAGTCTTGACCTCATCACCCTCTCTCATGCGAATCTGATGATACCCTGATCTCAAATCAATCTTCGTGAAGAATCGAGCCCCCTTAAGCTCATCAAGCAAATCATCTATCCTGGGTATAGGATACCTGTTCTTCACTGTTATCTTGTTAAGATCCCTGTAGTCAATGCACATTCTGAAAGATCCATCTTTCTTTTTGACTAACAGGACTGGGGATGCATACGGTGAAGAACTTGGTTCAATGAATCCCATTTCAAGAAGCTCTTTGATTTGCTTGGCTACTTCCTCTCGTTCACATTTTGATAGTCTGTAAGGTGGCTTATTGATCGTCTTTGAGTTGGGTTCCAAATCAATGGGGTGATCCACCGCTCTCTTAGGAGGCAATGAAGTAGGTACTTCAAATAGATCTCTGTACTCCTCAAGAAGAGCTGTCAAGGCTGGATGGTTTGCTGAATTTTTGGGCTGATCATGTGTTTCTTTGTTCAAATGCAATACAAATATCTGTGAGCGCTTCTTGTACTCTTTCTTGAGTTGTTGAATGGTGATAAGCTGAAAATCAGATTTACTAGGGATCCCCTGTAAACGGATGAGCTGTCCATTGGAGAAAAACTCCATATATAACTGTGAGAAATCCATAGTAATCCTGCCTAAGGTCATCAACCAGTCACAACCAAGTACAATATCTATGGGCCCCATTTCCAAAGTGATCAGGTTTACTTTGACTTCAAAATTTTCAGCCATCTGCAAAGAAACCTGTGGACAGATTTGTGTGCTGATTTCCTCTTCACCATTAGCCACTTGTACTCTAATGGGCTGCTGTAAGTCGGTGGGAACACAATTCAACTTGTACAAAATGGATTTATTGACAAAACTGTGGGTACTGCCACTATCTATCAGGATGAACACTGGCTTTCCACATATGCTTCCCTTCATACGAAGTGTATTAGGGTTCTTAGATCCCGTCCAAGCATCCATAGAGATAGAACAATTAGTGGCAGCAGGCAACTCATTACAAAATCCACCAGGATCAAATGGGATATCACCGCCTGGATCAAAAGGAAAAGAGTCAGATGGATCATAGAAGTACTCATGTCCACCATCATCCTCGAAATCTTCATTTTCAGCATTGATTGGGACTGTATTAACTTCATCTATGTCATTTTCAAGGTCCTCAAGAACTAGCATACTCTGAATTTTTGGCTTGGCATTTTTGTATACACACTTTGAAGCATGGTCAGGAGTATACTTTTCTCCACACTTGAAGCATAAGCCTTTGTCCTTTCTTTCCTTGTAAAGATCCATGGGAATATTTCTAGAATTTGTATTGGCTGAAGTAGACTTAGGCTTATTGTCACCTTGCTTAAATTCAACCTTTGGACTGTTTGCTGTCCTGAAATTGCCTTGAAGCCTAGAAGCATTAAATGGGGGATAAGTTGGTATCCGTAAGCTCCCACTAGGCATATGGTTGCTGCCATAATTGTTACCAACTTGCCCTTGCTTTAAAACAGTCCTTGGCTGTCCATAACTTGGCTGAAATGAAGATTCTTTCCTATACTTCCTTCCAAAGCGCTCTGCAAGCTCAATAGCCTTGAAAAGTGAAGTAGGATTTTGCGCCATAACATCAGCTGACAAGGATGGTTCCAAACCATACATGAACTTGTGTAACTTGGCCTCATCACTGATGTTTTCCACATACATGGTCAAGTTAAGGAATTGGTTTGTATAATCTCTTACACTTAGGCTCCTTTGTTCCAAGTTGTACCATCTTCGTTCTAACTTCTCTTTCTCAAGAGGTGAAACAAAGACTTCAGCCATAAGTGCCTTGAAAGCTTCCCAATTTTCAATAAGTACATTCTCTTTCTTGATATACCTCCACCAAGTGTGAGCAAATCCTTCTAAGTGCAAGGAGGCAAAGTGTATCTTCATAACATCAGTTTTAGGAAATATATCAAAATAAGACTCCATCTTAGAGGTCCATTCCTCTAATTCTGATGGTGAAGATGACTGGCCATTGAATTTGGATAAAATAATTTTGTCCTTGAATTCTCTATCATGGAAAGGTTGCTGTCCCAAAACTGGCTGATCAGAATTTCCAAGTACAGAACCCCCAAAATGAGATTGAAATCTTCCAACAGGTGGCTGAGAATTACCCTGTAATCTTCCTGTTGGTAAAGCACCCCTAGAATGCTGTGTATGCAGTCCAAAAGCTTGAGTATTGGCACCGTTCAAACTGCCCAAATAGTCATCATGCCTTTGTGAAGCTTCTCCCACTTCATATTGACTATTGGGTATGCCTCTTCTTCCTATGATTCCATCTCCATGACCATTTTGGTTGGATGGCTGAAGTGGAACTGAAGGATCAGTATTTGAACAGGCCTTTTCATTAGCTTCTTTTGATGCCACTTGTAATTGTAAAAGTTTAGAGACTTGTGCCATGAGTAGTTCATTGGACATTACCAATCTATCAATGGAAGCCTTAGTCTGATCAGTAGATTGAACCATCTGATCCATTCTTGATAGCATGGCCTCATGTCGCTCTCTATGCCTTAGTTCATGGGCACACAAAGTATCATTGAGCATGCTAATTTCTCCTTGTTGAGGCTCTTCAGGGTTCTCTTGAAATGTGCTTTCCATCATAGAATCCCTGATTTGCTGTGCATAGTCCTCCTGGACCTTATTTTTGCCTTTATGCCCTGCCATAATAGTGCAGTCCTGCAGTACCCCCTGTCAGTAAAACGGCTATAACTTTGGCTAGAAAGCTCCGATTGCAAAACTTTTTTGTGCGAATCGAAGCTTACAATGCCCTCTTCGAGATGAGCTATAGCACGCTATAACAGGTTTAGGACAGAAAATTCTGTAACTGACTTTCAGAGTCTGAACTGTCCAGTCCTGCACCCTGTTTAGACCTGTAAGTGCCCTGTTTTGACCCTGTAATGCAAGAAAGTAACCTCCAAAGGCTACCAAACCCTGCAAAGGGGTATATAGGACCTGTGGGTACCCTGTAGTACCTGCACCTGTACTTCTGTATCAAAGGGTGTACCTGTATCCACCTGTAAATACCCTGTGGGTAACCTGAAAATGCCCTGTTTTACCCTGTTTTACTCCAATAGGTACTTGAGTCGTTGGAAAGTCTTCAATCTTCAATTCTCCACTCGCTGTACCTGTGTGAGGGATAAAACGGCAGGACGGGCTCCCTACACGGGCTCCGAATCACCGGGAGGTGGGCAAAGTTCCCCCCGGGTCGGTTGGTTGCACCCCTTCGGGATCTTCGATAGTGAGGGAGGGTCACCTCTCTTTTGTCCCACTATCTCCCCCGGCATCCACCTTTTTCCTCGGTGGGAATATCAACATGGCAGAGGCTAGTGTACTAAGCAATCAGCATGATATGCATTTGGAAAATATTCATTCAGCCTTTCATGAGATGCAATTGATTGAGATAAAAGAACTTGAGATGGAAGAAGGGTTTTACCTATGCAATTCAGTGACTCACTGATTGCTAGTACTTACCCTTTACAATTTTCCAATTTAGGCAAAAGAGAATCAACCAATCAATTGGATTAGAGTAAGCAAAGGAATCAATGAATGTATTCAGTCCATAGGATTCAAATGTTATGCTGAAATCTCAGATTGAGGCCCTTCATTCACTGATTGAAGCTAATATGCATTAGACAAGCATTGCATTCATGAATAGATGAATTCAAGCAAAGGTTGGTTGAGAATTTGATGAAAATGTTCAATTCTTTAATCTCTCAGTCAAATGGCTTAAGCTCAGCAGTTGGATTAATGAGAGAGATTAAAAATTGAAGAGAAATACCTTGACATGGCTGAAAATAACTTGCCAAATGCTTGATAGGGCTCCCGGTTGTCCAATGTTAGCAAAATAATCCAAGAAGCTTGCTTATCTGATGGTAGAGACCAATCTTGAAGCTTCAAATGCTTGAAATTGAAGCATTAAACCCGTTTCCCCCAAATTTTTGCTCCATAGAAGCTCTTGATCTTCAATCTTAAGCCATCCCGTGCTTAATCCTTGCAATTTGTTGAAGAATCCTTGCTGAAATGATTCCACGGGCCAAAAGGATGAAGAATCTTCAAGAAATTGTCAAGAAATGGAAGCTTGGGCTGAAGCTTTCATGGCTGCCCATGGACTGTTCATGTAGGGTTTCAAGAGAGTGAAAAGCTGAGAAATATGGTTCTATTTTGGAGTAAACACACCAAAACCTTGAAGGAATCACTGCCAATGATGAATTAGAAGCACCATAGCTGAAGATTGGCTGAGAACTGGAGGAGAACAGGGCTGGAAAAATCAGCGCAAATTTCGGGCTGCTGTCCAGGCCACGTGGCAGCTTCTACAGGGCATGATTGGTACTCCACTTGTTGCATTTGATGTCTAGAGTGCCATTATGCAGGCCATTGTTGATGGAGAGCAAAGATCAGTGAGAAAAGAAGAGATCTCAGCCAGCAAACTCCATGAAAGCTTGGGCAGAGCTTGAGGAAAGAGGAAAGGAAGACCTCTTTTGAAAAGTAACTGTAGTTTAGTCTCTAACTAAGCCCGGTTAACCATTCTTTACCCTAGTTACCTCCATTTTTGCATAAAATTTGATGACGTCCAGCCATTTAAGCCTTTACCCGCCATATCTGACCTTGAATAACTCCAGATGTAGTCATTGCTAACTGTAGTTGTCCTGCAGCACTCCACTAGTCACTGTCTTGTACCATTTTTGTCTGAAATTGGTTTTGAAATGGGAAAATAGGAGTGAAAATGGAAGAAAATAATGGATCAAAGACTGAAGCTCTGATACCACTTGTCAGAGAGAGAACTAGGGAGAGAAGAAGAGGAGAGAGAAAGACTGCAGAGGAGAGAGAAAGACTGCAGGAAGAGAGAGAAATAGAGTGACGAGGAGAGAGAAAGACTAGAATTGGAGAGAGAAAGACAGGAAAGATGAAGAAGCCATGGAAGCTTGGAGCAAGAAGGGAGAGAAAGATTGTAATTGTATTGATATGTCAAAAAGATGTGAAAAATTACAACTTCTCTCCTTATATACCAGTGTCAGTGTGACATGGCATATTATTAACATTCTAAGTATTCCCAGCTTCTTACAAAGAAGTAAGAGATGTGAGAAAAATACTAGATGAAGAGAGTGAGACACAGAAAATGAAAAAAGAGAGCAACCATGAAAACTGTGAGGTGAGAGATGAAGCAAGAAAAGACTTGTCTATATCAAAACTAGTATAAAAATTAGCACCTTCACACTTTATACCTACCTCTATGTACCCTACTTCCCATCTCTTACATTCCATCCCCACTCAAAAGAAGTTGTTGACCTCAAAAACATTGTTGGACTATTAACAATGGATGAATGTAAAGGGAATCAAAGTACTATTATGTTACAAGTGGCTACAAAAATAGGAAAATCACTAGACTTATGTAATAAGTAATGGATGGAATCAGAAGTGAAAATCCAAATAGAGCTTATAGACATCCATTCTAAACTATAAAACTGAGACACCTATAAACAATAGGTAGCTTGCTATCTACTACAGACTTTGCTGTAAAAAATCTGAGATATCTTTAGATAAGCATATCCAAATCAAGCATGCTATGAATCAAAAGGAAGCTCATTGGATATACTTTTAACCTATATATGTGTTTCTGATCTATAATCAAATCAAAATGGAAACTGAGCCAAAACAATAAGCTGTTTACAGTCTATTTACAGTAGAACATGGAATAAAATGACTAGTTTCATCCAACATTAGGGCCAAAAACGTTTCAAAAATGGCACTTGTAAGAAAATGATTAAGTTACTAATTAGTTGAGGTTTTAAAATAATGAACCCTCCAAATTTGGCCATTCAGACGTGATTAATGAGAGAATTTATTATTCATTTAAGAGGTTAGCCATTAAATGCCTAAGGACGTTAACTCATGTCAGAGGTCACTTTTCGGCCATTATTCTTTCATTTTGAATATTTTACTATCACGTTTCCCACCAAAATCACGCTTCTTTTTTCGCCTGCATTCATTTGAATCATCGTTTTCTCCTCTTCACTTTGTTTCTTAGTTCTTAAAGTAGATTTTACTCTGTCGTAAAATTTCTCACCAAAATCACGTCCAGTTCTTACCAGCAGCGTGCATTGGTCTCCCTTCGTCTCCTTTCACAAAATAGGTGATCAACAATCAAAAGAGTCTCTACACAAAGGATCAATACCACTTACTTGCCAATTGAGCTATAGAGATATGGTCCTCCATGGACCTGAGACGAGATCATCTTGTTAGTTTTCAGCAGACCCAACTAGGTTGGGACATCCAAGCCGCATCTTTACTTCAACCCCTAAGATATCCATTCTGTAAGATTTTGTTTCAACTAAATCCAAGCTTTTTCTTCAATCTCTTCAATTTGATTCATAAGAAAATGGGTAAAAGAGTCCCATGGTGTTGATGCAAATTGGTAGGGATAGATATACTAAGGATAATCCTTAAGCTAATAGAATAGAAAGTGAAAATTTTCACTTTGATCTTGACACTTGAAAATAGAATATCTTCATTATACAGTGTTGTAATATCAACTTTTTAGCAAGGACTAATTGATAAGACAAGGATAATATATTATAATTAAAAGAAATGAAGTACTTTGATTTTTGGGAGATAAAAATACTTACCTAGTAATAGATTAAAAATATTTATTATTCAATTTTGTCTCTTAAACTATAAAAAAATTAAACAAGTAATAGATAGAAGTATTAGTGATATTGTGTATCATATCAACTTTAGGACTAAGATGATTTTATGTGTGCAGGATGCTTCGAAGAATATGAAGGATACAACTTCTTACTTAATATTAGCTCTTGGGAGTATTTTTCTCATCATACCCTCAACTATGATTAGCACTATGGGGTTTCAAGTTTCAATATCTTCAATTGTGATTCTTATTAGCACTATCAGATTTCAATACCTAAATGGTGGCTTGATGTCATGGGATGATACTACTCATGATATCATATCCTAGCAAATCTCTTAAGATCTATTCCCTTGATTTGTAAGAAGAAATAGAAAGGACTTGAATCTATTTCTTTCTCTCAGAACTCTGATTCTAAAGCAGACTGATTTTATAACTGAAAGCATCACTACATTATTGATGCTTTATCCTTGTATATCTTTTTTCAAATGTAATATATCTCAATTTCAAAAAAAAAGACCATCAAAATAATCAGTCTCCATTTCACAAAAAAAAATTACATAATTTTATTAGGCTCTGAAAAAATTTTAGAAATTTTTTAAGCTTTTTTTGAGCTCGTTTGCTATTTTAAAAATATTTTTAAGCAAAAAAGACCTAAAAGAGACCCAAAAAATCACAAAAAAAACCACCCAAAAATAGCATTGACGATACGGCGCGAATATGGGTATCCGAGACGCTCGGATACCCATATTCACGCCGTATCGTCAATGCTATTTTGCGTCTCGGATACCCATATTCACGCCGTATCGTCAATGCTATTTTTGGGTGGTTTTTTTTGTGATTTTTTGGGTCTTTTTTAGTTTTAAAAATATTTTTAAGCAAAAAAGGCCTAAAAAAGACCCAAAAATAGCAAATGAGCTCAAAAAAATCTTTAAAAATTCCTAAAAAATTTTCAAAGCCTACTAAACTCATGGAATTTTTTTTGAATTTTTTTGATAGGTTTAAGATCTCACAAAAAATAAGTCATTACAAGGGGGGTGTACTTTGCACGCGCATGTTTACTCCTTCACGATACTAAGGGAGGAGGACCCCTACGGAGATTTTGTTGTGCCACTCTTGCACCATATCAAGTCATCCATGATATGCAACGAAAAGTATAGTACCAAACATTATGCTTTTTGCCACGTTCGCGCCGTATGAACTGCTCCACGATACGGTGCGAATATGACCCTGCGAAAATTTGGCTTTGCTGCTCTCACGTCATATCAACTTATCCTCACATGGTTGACTTTATGAATTTATGAATTATCCTTACATTGTTGTTGCTCGTGCTTATAAGATCACCCTAATGAATAAAGATTTTAATATGATTAGCAGAATAAGGTACCGAGGATGATGTTTGCAAGAGAAAAATCGATGTAATTGGACCTGTTAATTATAAGAGAATGGGTGAGGTGTATGGACAAATGGTTATTAATGTTTCTTGCACTTCTGAGGAAGAGGACTATCTTAGCATATCTCATGAGGACAAGTCCATGCTAGTTGTAAAAAGGATATTTAATTGTTAGATTCTGTAGTTTATTATTGCATAAGGTAAGGCATTTTGACTCTAAAAAATTTTAGTATATAGAATAATTGTGCTATTGATTGCAAATAACACTCCTTTATTTTTGCTGTTAGCTTTACGACATTGATTGCATCTCTTAGCCAATAAATCTCTAAAATTATGTGTATTGTTGATCCACTGTTATCAATGGAATTTTTTTTAAGATTTGGTTCAAATATAACAATGTATTTTTTTTTAGATTTGGTTCAAATATAACAATGTCTTTCAAAGCTTTTGATTCCATCACAACTACCATAAATTTTTTTATTACATCGGATACACTCACCAGAGAAATTATCCTCATGAACTCTCTAAGTGGTATCCATGGCCAAGGAAGAATGTGGGTTGAATGGAATACTGCTTGCTTTTTGGTTAATTATTTATTTTATTTGATTATCTATTTTAGTTACATGTTTCCATTTGCAGTGCTGGCAGGCTCCTGACTACCTTCTTGGACACCACATATGAGGATATTGTTGATCCTAGAAAACCATATAACTCTCTCTAGCAAGAAGTACCATTGCAAAGTCACAAAGTCATACATATACTTATGGAAAAAGAGTGCTTTTCAAATGTCTGCAGGACAATAGATTCAAAGATACTCAAGATAGATGGAGTGAATGTAAGAGTCTTTCATATTGTTGGTTTTTTTAGGGACCCCTTTTTACCAACTTGTTACATTTTTTCTTGCAGTGGTGGCAGGCTCCTCTTCCGAAAAGTTTCTACTTAGCCAGGATACCTTCGTTCTTTGTAAATTTGCTGTTTTGAAGCAAGCCACGAAGATATGGAGGGGTACAAACCATGATAAACGTATTCTTCTTGAGATACTTCCAGCTGTCATGGACTTTTTAATATCCTGAGATATTTTGAATTTGAAACTCTGCACCGTTACCTTGTCAGGAATCTCCCAATTTAGAGATGAAAGACTTGGCAATGGCAAATCTTCGATATTCCCATACCTATCCGCTTTAGAGGGAACCACATACTGTGCATAATATATAAAAACCTTGCATTCACTAAAAAAAGACACAGTTTGATCGGCATAAATAATGTCTGCCAATACCTTATGAATGGCATGGAAAGTCCCACTTAGGCTTTCCACAGGTTGCCATTCAATACTTGTTGACGGAAAGATATCTACAATGACGAACTGTTTGTTAGAACTTGCATAAATGGAAAATAATTATATATGTTATTCAACTAATAGCTTACAATGTGCTTGTTGGGGAACACATTCGTTTGGAGGCAAGTGCATATCCTTGGCCATGTAAACATGTTGCACCTTGACAAACCAGCCTTCGGGCATAATTTTGAAGGCAATGATACGCCCCTTCCAGTGATGTTTTATATCATCTCGTTTTCTTCTTTTCACCTTATGAGAGCCCTTGCAAGATGGCAGCATGGTAACCCAATCGTTTACAGCAAAGGTTTTGGGCTCAAAATTTCCATCTGCTCCCTGGCTATAGACTGTGCAAGAGTGTATTAAATGAGAAGGGCGCCTGGAGGAAGCCACGAAAAGAATGAAAGCGCAGAGAAAGGAGCTCAAAGAGGGGTGAATGAACTAAAAAGTAGTGCCAAGAATACAAATGAGTATGTATTGGGCGCTAAAAACAATATTGAAAGATCTCCCGACTTTCAAAAAACTCATTATTAATTTCATCACATCTTTGTCACGTATTTTGTCAGATTTGTAAGTAAATAACGTCTTTGGGACTCCAAAACATGTCAGACTTTAGGGGTTTTGGCTAAAAAAGAAGAGAGAATCACGAAATGGACTCCACTATTTCTAAAAAAGAGGAGACAAGAATACCATATTCTTGCACACGTGGCGAACTCTCTTTGGCCCTTTCCTTAATCCCGTGATTAACAAAAGTGCATTTTTTGAAGCGTTTTTGGCCCTAATGATAATCCTTTGAAAGATAAAGATTTGGATCCCAATATGGATGGTGACCTAATGAAGGTGCAAAAGCCATCCCACCATAACCTCCTCGATTAGAAGGTATACCATTATAATAATGGTCAAGAGTAAAAAAATTATCATCAAACTCATAAACTTGACCACTCGGGTTAAATGGGTAGGAAGAAAGATCCCCATAATCACAACCATAATTATATACATTATCTATCAAATCATAGCTATCATGAATCTCATTGACAATATACCAATCATCATAGTCATTACCCAAGATTTTATAATCATAATCATGTGCATAGGGCTCTTATTCTAGTTGGTATAGACCTAGATTGAGGGTGAGTTGATGCATATCCTCAACTAATTCATTATAAGCATGATCAAAAACTTCAAGTTCTTCATTTTCACATGCTCATATCCTTCCACAAATATTCTATAAAGCTGCTCACTTATTTACTAAGTGATCTCATATGCATTGTCCTCTTCTAGATGATCCTCTTGTTGATCATCTTGGTCTTCTTCATATCATTGGTCTTCATCTTCTTTATCTTAATCATTGGCCTCTTCTTGTTCTTCCTCTTGCCCATCGTTAAACCCATTGTCCACTTCAACATCATTACTACTTTAAAGAAACAAAGAATTTAGCATTGCATTCGATTGATTCCCATTGACATGTTATCCAAAATCAATGGAATAATTTTCCTCATCATGGCATTGTACAAAGTATACTCATTATCCATGGTTTAATTCTACAAATTTAGATAAATGACCAGCATCATAGTGCTTCAAAGAAGTGAGCACATCTTGTAGAGTAGGTTGAACATTATCCTCAAGGTGGTTGCACCAGGTAGTAATCAATGCATGCAATTACCATGTTTCAACAAAAGATTTATAGCCATCTCCATACAATGGAAAATATCATTATGGTAGATACAAAGACAAATGAAGATAACTATAGCATATTCCTCTCCATATAATAAATATCATTATGGTATATACAAATATGAATAAAGATAAATATAGCATATTCCTCTGTGTTGGTAGAACCTTTTTCAAGAAGTTTGACTGATGAAAGCATGTCAACATTAAAATTTTTCCATGCTAGTTGTCCTTCCAATGAAGCCCATGACCACTTTCTAACCAATGGAGGTGTATAAACTATCATAGCCCACTTATTAGCATCAATCTCAACAAAGAGAGTGGAAAGCAATATTAATGCATCTTCTAATTGCTAACTGAAATAACTACTTAAGCAATGGTATAAACCAATGTAATACATCCCTACCTTGAAGAGACTATAGAAGAGTAGTATCACTGTTGTAAACATACTTCATTGATGACCATAAATCTGCTTGAACCTATGGTTTGTCCATGGTTAGTGATTCCAACAACATTCTTTAGCTTCCATATTACATTTACATCCTTATAAGACACTGTTATCATAGAGATTTATAAGAGCTTGCATTAATCTTGGTAAACCAACTAAGAGGTATGAGGTTTTAACTAATGAATAAGTACTTACTCAATCAAACTCACATCTATTACTTGGTGATGTTCGAGAGTGGTGATTTCATATTTTCCTTGTTTACGTTGTCAATGATGGAAGGACCTAACATGATGGAAATAATTTAATGTGCAAGGAATAGTTATGGAGAAAATCCACTGCATAGGAATAAGTCTTTAAAGATCCCACAATATCAAATATCATGCATGTGAAAAGCTTATTATGAAACTTGCAACAAATAATTATTTTATTGCATATAAAGAGTCAATGCTCCAAAATTCTTCTACACAAGAATAGATGTTTAAAAATATCCTTACAAGTGTTGGAAATACCACCCAAGAACAACTTATTTGCCCCTTGAAATGATTAAAGAGAAGTAGTGTGTGAAGAGAGTCTTTGGTAATATCCCCTCCCCTCCCCCCTTTTTTGAATTTTATGGGCACTATTGAATATAGAAAAATATTTTAAGCTTTATGCTTAAGATTTAATGGAGATAAGTAGTGCAATGACATCCCATTAGGAGAAATATGGACTCTCTTTTTTGCCCCGTAAGGAGTGAATAAATAAATATAGACCTAACCAATGAGAGAGTTGGGATTCCAAATTCATGTAACGTGAATCTTCTAGCCATATCTTGGCCCAAATCTTCCCTCAACAATAGAATAAGGGGAAATGTGGGGAATACAATGCTGACACTTCCTGGAAGTTTGTGACTTGAATTTTCATTTTCTTATTTTTTTATGTTTGACTTTTCATTTCTCCCCTTTTCAGTTTCCCCCTCTTTCTTAGGTAGATCTCAAATTCATCATATCTCTTTCCCCGCTTCTTCTTTCCTGACGAAATCTTACAACCTCATTGTTGCTTGCCCTATCTATAACCCTGTGAAATTCCATTTCCTCTACACAAACACGGAGTGAGTTTCGCACGTTTTATGAGATCAGAGCTTGTTCTACCAAAGCCTTAAGATTTTCTTCACAAAACTTTACAGGTATATTGTTCTCTTCCATGGATGTTCTATGCTAAAGTTTTATCTCGTTTTGACAAAACCTGTGCAAGTTATGTGTATTCTCTAACATGTAATTTCTTTTGTTTTGGTACTCTAGGAGTCTCTTATAGTCAAGAACAATGATCTTTTGAACACAACTTCTTATTCAACATCTTACGGTTTCTTTGTTAACAAAGTTATAGGTATGTTATCTTGTTTTTTTGCTACTCCATGGTTAAATTTTATCTCATTTGGACAAAATGTATGCAAGCTATATGCATATTGAGTTTTTCTGTTTTTACTCCCAGAGTCTTTGAGGGTGGAGAACAATGATTTTTTAAAAACTCAACTTCTTCAACATCTTTGGGCTTCTTTGCAAAGAGAGCCACATGTATATTGCCACTTTTTTCTGTTGCTCCATGGTTAAGTTTCAACTCATTTGGACAAAGCCTATGTAAGTTATTTGTATGCTTTGACTCGATATTTCTTTTGTTTTTGTACTCTAGGAATTTGTTAGTGAAGGAACAATGGTATTGTTATAAGTCAACTTCTTGTTCAACATCTCTGGGCTTCTTTGTGAAAACAATTGAAGGTATGATATTTTTTAAAAATTACTCCATTTAAATTTCATTTCATTTTGAGAGAGCATTTGCAAATTATACACATGTTGATAGGTAACTTTTGTATTTGGTTACTATAGATGTCTTCACGAAGGAAAAACATCAGTAACATACTTGGAGTGGAGATCTTCAATAGGAAAGATAGTGTCGGTAATTGGATTTGTGATAAGTACTATAAGTTTGATTGGATTTTGATGCACCCAAGTACTCGAGGGAGTTTCAAGGTCAAGCGTAAGGATGTTGCAAACCCTAGCAAACATTGGAAAGGTAGAACTTTAGAGTTCAGAAAAGTGTTCAATGGAACAAGTACATTAATAGAAGTGTTGATCCAACATGTTTATACGCACAAACAAATCTCTGTACATGACAAGAACTACATGGCAAATTATAAACTAAACACTAAGTTTTTAAATATTAACATGATTGTTTATTCTTTTGCATTGGAGTTGTTTTTAAAAATCTTTGCAGTGTTCTAATTCAATCTTGTTTTACTGATAGCTCTATATCCATCAACTTTGCATGAATGACAGAATGTGGAATGTTTGAGTGGCAGGATACATGTGTGGCATGAAGACATAGGTTCTTTGATCTATGATAATAACTCTGCAAGCCAACTTGCAACTCAAAATATCTTTTTTTATAATTCATTGTATGTAGTAGAAAGCCAGAGATTGCAGCATGTCCCATTTCCACCACTATCTAGTGGTGAATGGTTGATTGGTAGCTTGGAGTTGTCAGGAGCATGTAAGTCCAAGATAAAATCTGACATCAATAGTGCTATGAAACCCACCACAGGGTCCAAAGATGTGCATCTTAGTTGGTTTATTCCATTCTTATTGTTTGCACATTTGTTTTGTTCATGTGATGTTCTGAAGAAAACAAAGATTACTTATCAATGCAAGTGTCCATCCGAGGAATGGATGAGTCAACTATTGGGTGAGTCTTGGCAAGTCAAAACAACACATTTTGATGAGGTAATTGAATGCAAGGTCAACCAATCTGATCTCACATATAGGTTAAAAAATTTTACTACTTTGAATGCCTTGATTTGATTGACATAGGTCTTGCTTAAATGAATTGTTGTATTATTCGCATTTACTTATCATTATTTTTGTTTTTATTACAGGTATTTCATCGCTAGAAAAACTCTGTGCATTCGCTTTCGATATAGAAGATGGTGACTTTTGCAAGAGAAGTGGATCAATTTGGATCAAGATACTCGAGATGAGACATATACAGCTCTCATAGATGTGCTTATCTTGTGGAATGGTCATAATCCTTTTGTGGTTAGTGCAGAGAGCCATTGGCCCATTTCTTTTCTGAGACAAGAAATCCAATTAATGTCCAATGAGCCCCTCTGCAACTTCTATTTCAAGTTAGATAATAGAAAGGTCAGGATTCGTAGTGAGCAATCCATGACATGTAAACAATGTGCTTCTCCACATATCCTTGAGATAGTGGAATCCTTGTAATTTTTTAATATAAAGAACGAATATAATTTATTTTTAACTTCTGAGTACTTTCAATTTAGATAATCTTAGTTACTATGATCCAAGCGTGTGATAATACATAATGTAATTAGTCAATCATGCTAGTTAAAATCATAATTAAATTGCAGGTTGGAGTTCTATAACCTATGCAATATTGTCTTTGCATAATGATATATTATAGCTCATCTCTTCTACTTATTTCTTAAGATTAAATATTAAATTGAATCCAAGGAATTTTGAAGGTCTTTCATATTTCTTTTCTATATTTTCTGTAGGAGCTGGACTTGCATATAGTCAGCGATCTAAGTATATTGGAGGATATAATAATGTACAACAAAGCATTTTCCTGTATGAGTAATTTTAATGGTTACTTTAAAGTATTGAAATAAAGAAACTAAGGTAAGAGTTTTAATTTGAAACTTTAGTGTTAAAAAAGAACCTTTATTTAAAACCCTGGATACATAAAAGCTATAACTCCAAACTCATTTTCACTTTCATTCTCTACTTCCCTACACTTGTGCTCTCCTCCCTTCTCTCTTTGTGTGCCATGGCTACCACTCTCGCCTTCACCGCATGGATTAGCTCCACATGCTACGCACACATAGAAGATCAAATATACCCTAGGTTTTGCGCAACCTTGAGTCTAGAGAGCTCACTTTCCGCCGTAGACCCTAGCTCTAGTATATTGGCATCATTTTGTGATGCGGCAAACCCTCTCACCTGCTCTATTCCGAACTTTGCTCTTAGATGGGTCCCCATAGATTTCCTATATAGTTTACGTGCTGGATCAATCCACGTAAAGGTAATAAATCAAGCCCTCGTGCATGTGGGGTAGTATCTCCATGCCAGAGCAATGCCCACCTCATCCCACGACCATGCCACAATGGATCTCATCAAGTGCGATACAGCATTTGCCATATATGTTTTGTGCATTGAGGTGTAAGAGGACAGTGAGGAAGACATCGACACACCCTCTCAGGCACAACTAGAGTATTTCGAGAGGGAGCCTAAAGAGACCACAATTGATTCGAGAGTAGAGGCAACACAAAGCTTAGCCATTGTGCACCCACCTCCTGGCCCTGTTGAGATACCGACAAGCGATGAGCCACCCCTCGCTTCTCTCCATGCTATCATCATCGAGGGGGTGGAATATTTACTTATGTAGGATGCACTAGAAATTTTGGAGCTAAGGGAAGAAGAGCTATATTGTATCATGGTGTGTGATGTACTTGATGATTTTATAGATTTTGATATACAAGATGCGCCAACACATGTTGATGAGGTGGCTCGATATGATGGTACGGCTGTCGATGGCATCTCTGCCGTTGTGAGCATCCAAGAAAGCAAATTGAGAATGTGGTGCCACAATATGAGATCTCACATGAGAAGTTCGAGCGGTTGCAAGAAACGTAGTACCTTCCCAAGAGAGAGATAAGGGTGGCCCAGCTGCAGGAGCAGACCTAGATGCACCATTACAAAAATAGATAGATGTTGCAGAGAAGGTAATGTTATCAGATTAATGTTATTGAATTTGCATAAAAATTTACCGGTAGGGCCCCTAGGGCATCGAGAGTCTACACAACAAATTTAGCCAAGATCGGGCCCCCGGAGCTGCCCTGAGCTACCCTGGCCGGTGGCTCGCATCTGGGGGATTGAATTTAGCTGAGATCGAGCCCCCGGAGCTACCCTGGCCCCGCTGGCTTGCGACTGGGGGCCCGATCCCAGCTAAATTTGATGTGCAGATTAAGGCCCCCAAACGCGAGTCTCTGGCGAGGGCAGCTTCGGGGGACCAGATCCCAGTAAAATTTGATGTGCACGCTCCCGATGCCCTAGGGGCCCTACTAGTAAATTTTGATGCAAATTCGATGTATATATCTTTACCACACTCCATGCATAGTGAGTTTGACACAGTGAGTTTGACACTAAACTTGTGTGATGCATGACATTGTCTATATAGATGAATTTTCATCTAGACAAGGTGGCCGATCTGGTAGCCAAGGAAGGGTGCAGGACTCGGCATTGAAGGAGTATATCGGCCAACTTGTGTGAGCGACATTTTTGTATTCCATAAGACATGCTCTCTGGCTTTTTCTGAGAACTTCTTGAAGTTGAGGACATTAACAAAGTTGGGCCCTTTAAGACCATCCCAACGAACTCTAGCTTGGAGAAAGTAGTATTGCTTTGACGTTCAAAGCTCCTCTACTTATTCTCTAGTACTAGGTCTGGGCCACTTTTTTCCATGGTGGCCCGTGGCATGGTTGCTGGTGTTGAAGACCCCAATGTCATTAGGCAGGAACTACTAGGGAAAAATGTGTTGTTGCTTATGATCAAGAATAGCTCTAACCATGGGGAGTCTAGCTCAAAGAAGCCTAGGAGAGAGTAGATGTACTTAGTGCCAAATGATATCTCATCACCAATGTAATGTAATTTGTAATCTTCTCTTGAAGTAATGAAAAACGAAACAACCAGTGATCCGATCGACATGAAATTTTACTCCTCTAGGGTACATCAACTACAAAAAAAAAATTTGGCCTCATCAAAAGTCTCTAGGACACCTGTCCAGAGACTGGTGTCTGGGGCCCTGAATCTGGGGATTCAAGGCCCCAGACGCTAGCCTCCGAACAAGTATCCTACAGACTTTTGATGGGGCCAATTTTTAAATATCCATGAGTTTTTATGATGCCCGGCATGTGGGTGAAGTTTCACCAGATTTTGATTTATAAAATTGATGGTTCAATCATTTTTTGAAAATGCATTAATTGGATTATACTTCACTGATAACAGAAAAAATCACTACCGCACCGAGTGTACAATTCACAAAAAATAAGTCATGGGTCAAATGGAATATCACATATCAAATATAGTGTTTCCAAATTGCTGAATATAGAAAAGATATAGTGCATCGGCCCATGTACAATTGATCACTTATGTATGTGTGATTGCGCATTGAACTTATCCTTAACAAAACTACTTTCAAAATTAGAAACTTGGAAATACACACAATGCAAATCATGGAAAAATAGAATAACAAATATCAGATTTGGCATTACGAAACCATGAAATACATGGTAGATAGTGCATTGCACGAAGTACAACTATAGCTAGGAAAAATTTAGCTCCATTTTGTACACCACTACTATCAAATACTTGAAGGTCTATTGGAAAGATAAACCAAAACTAAGCTCCTTACGATCTACAACCAAACCTGAGCTAAAAACATAGATCCAATTACAAGGTAGCTTCTCAAATCATATTGTTGACATTAAGATTAAATGCATCCTTGTTGTTGCAGATCCTACGAACATGAACCATATCTATGGGTTTAATAGTGATACGTCAGGCATGAATGGCTAAAACTTGAGAATCACCCATTAGATCAATCAAGTAACTTTCAACTACTTCTTGGAGAGCAAGCAAGGCTTGGCTTGACCATCGCCCCACATTCCTTGCATGGTTCCTTGAAAAGAAGTTGTGATGATGCCCTAACTGCAGATCTTGCAGTATTTCTCGCACCAACCTAGAGAATGGTGCCTTAGGAATAATCAAGTTGGCACTCTTTTGGAATTTCTGTATCTCACGTAGCGCAGGGCCATCATTGTCGGCCACCAAGGGACCTTTGTCACTCACAGTATGCTCACTAGATTCAGAAGAGTGTTGAGCTCTTGCCCTTGCAGTCGCCTTCTTGATAGGAAGCTTGGAACATGCCATAGTTGTGATAATGAAGGATAGAAAGGTGGAGGTTAGAGTGAAGAGTAATGGGAAAAAATGAAAGGAGAGACTTGACTTAAGTGTGAAACTTTTAAACTTACTATAGTGTAAATGAACTTTAAAATTAAAAAACATAGTTCGAAATTGACTTTGAAAAATATAGTGACAAACCTTCGAAATTTTAAATGAAATTTGCAAGACATCTCATGTTAAAGATAGGAGTATTGATGTGTCATATCTTGGGTACCTATGCTCTCTCGTTGACTCTAAATGCATCAAAAGTATTATCTTTATCTAGGTCTCCATTTCTTGCCATCTCTCTCTTGGGTTGCCAACCATTCTGCATGGCGTTGTCTAGCTGTGTTGTTTTTATATCTTGCTTTTCTCACTTCATATATTGCCCTACTTATAAATTCTGCTTGAGAGGTTTTGGATTTCTTTTCTTTTTCCTCGTATCGTATCTCTAGTCTCCTATACCACCATTGTAATAATTTCCTCATAGAATTGGAATCATTGATGCCACCTCCATGATCAATTACCTTTTGAAAAGCATAGCGAGCTTGCCAATGAGATCGTTCCATGCCTTGAGTTGACCATACTTCCAAACTTCCTTGATCTTTAAAGTATGGACCATGTGCTTGAAGTATATGTTGCACAAGAAGAGATCTTAGAAATGCAAAATAATTCCAAATGATGATCGTTTTTTGTAATGGTGACAATATTGACCATGTAATGTGTTATACTATTTGTAGTCCATGCCTCCACTATGGACTTATAAAATTTAGAAACTGTCTCTTTAAATGTATTGGCATCACCATCCCTAAACCTCAACTTTTGTAAGAGAGCTGCTAATCTATCTAGGTGTATCCACACTTCTGCCTTAGCAATCCTCGTTTGTCCCCCATTGCTCCAATCTAGAACAACAAGGTGCAACTTTTTCCATGCTTCATACTTCTCTGGTTGTTTTACAAGTATATTGCCTTCCTCATCTCGAGGTGAAGATATAAACTTTCTAGCCTTGGGTCCACCAAAGCATGGTTTACAAGGGATATTTTCACTCTTTCCTGATTTTTTCTCATCCTTTTTTATTTCTACTTGGCCCCCATGCAATCCAACTTCAGAGAGGACTTGTTCTACCTTCTTGCATGTAGCATCAGCTTCTGACACAGTCTGCATCTTGTATGCAAAGCATATATATTCATATACTAGCTTCCCAATTATTCTAACCAAACAATGCAATGTGCAAAAGTGAACCCTTGTTAGTGGTATTTTCAAAATAGGGCGCTAGTTTGGATCCACTGGAACTAGCATTCCATTTCTCATGACTTTTTGATAATGTGTTGGAGCACCTTATTGTCTTGCCTTGTCAAGCCATTCTTTTGCCATTCTTTATTTCCATCTTTCCCTTTCTTCCTAGTTTGCATGCAGTATATGCACAGAAATTTTGCATTCGCTGCATTTGATAAACCAAACATACACTTCAATGTTTTTAAATCACCTGCAAGATGCCATTCAACTTGATAGTCCCCAAACCCCTTGATGTGTAAAATTGCTCCATTATTTTTCTGTTGAATAACATTGGGTATATTAGTGAGGTTTAAAAAAACTTCAAGTACTTCATGATCCTCCTTTAATACTTCAAATGATGCAAGCCACCATATTTCATTATCTGATTGTACACTGAAGTATAAAGGATGGTTTTCATCAATGTTGGGATCCAATGCTCGATTCATAAGTGTTATACTCACATGTTCAAGTTTTTACCCCTTAATAATCTCACTCTCATCAAGTTTGAGGACAGCTTGCCTCTGCATTCTTCCATAGACATATTATAGAACTTGACCATAGCAATCTGAACCCTACATATATCTAATATGAAGTTGTTGGATGCATTCAATACAAATGCAACTTCTTTGGAACCATACTTCAATATGTGTTTATTTTCCAGATGCGTTGGCTCACCAATTAGTTCTTAAACTTTCTCATTTATTTGTTTTCGAGCCTTCTTCATGTGAAATGGTTTTGACAGAGGCATTACTCTCTTAGTTTTGAAGAATTGCTTAAATCCTGTATCCAATTGTTGATATAGCATATTATATGACTCAGAACTCATTCCCACCTTGTCACATAACCCCTGAGCATCTGTAGCAATAAACAAGTTGCTCGCATCCCTAAGATGTTCACTTGCGACACCATCTACAATGTCCCTGAATTTATGATTTTTCAATGCATTTTTTACCATATCCTTGCTTAGGACTTTGGCACAATCAAATCATTCTCTGCATAAGGGAACATATTTCTCATTGTAGCAGATTGAGTATATAGCCATCTATGATATTGTCCACTTCCTTTGGTTAATTGGTGGATTGGTTTAACTAGTCGAATGCGCTGACGTGCTTCTTTGGTTTTTAAAGTGGGCCCAATCTCCAAAGTTTTTGTGAGCTTCCTCTTTATGTTTTGATTCTCCTTCTCCAAGTCCATAACTTTAGATTGTAACTCCATATTTTGCACGTGTGTAGCCTGCATAGCATCTTCAATGACAGACATTGCTTGTTGTAGACTCTGGTTCTTCCTATCCTTCTCAGCCAATAATCTATCATTTACCATCAAAGACTGCATATTCCCTTGTAATCTTGTCTGCATATTTTTCAAGGCTTGATGAACCCTTGCTAATCCTTGTCTGACAAGTCTACATGTGTATCCATACAATCCTTCATTGCCTTCATAAACGAACTTTACAAATGATGTAAGCCCTTCAAATTGTGGTGCCCTTTAAGTGATTGGATCGGGTGGATAAATGCACCCATCAACTCAAATGTCCAAATTTTTTTCCCTGCATTTCTTTCTTGTTGCATCTTGTATCTTATTGCATCATCCCTTTCTGCAGTTCTTTTGAACATTGGTGCATATTCATCCTCCAATTGAAAGTGAACATCTATCTTTCACTTGGTACGTCCTGCACTTGCATCCTATAAAGAAAAATATATGTCAATTTTAACATTACACAATTACACCCCTTTGATTAATAGTAAGCTAAGGATTCGATGCCAATTTTCTTATCAATAGCAAGAACGTCTAAAATTCCAGAAGCAACAAGTCAGCATCAATCCAACAGCATGCAACTAATTCTGGATTGGCTCAAATCACACAATTACACCTCTTTCATTCACTATATCTGTGTTCTTTTTTACCCAGTTGGATCTTGTCTCTTTCTCTTGATTTCAATCATGATAGACCCTAATCAACCCCTAATCTACCTGTAATCTTAGCTTTTAATCTACCTCTAAGAAGCATCCAATCTTATATTCTATTCTATCCAAAATATTGTCTCTCTCTCTCAAGAAGAATTGATCAAAGATACTTAAACACATTTATACAGAAGCTTGGCTAGTGGAGAACAATAACATCATCTTATCTTCTACCCTAATTTACTCTCTGTCACTCTATCACTTATATTCCTAGTTCATCTCACACAGTTCTCTCTCTTCCCCCTCCCTTCTCCCTCTCTCCCTCTCTCTCTCTCTCTCTCTCTCTCTCTCTCTCTCTCTCTCTCTCTCTCTCTCTCTCTCTCTCTCTCTCTCTCTATAAATTGACACTTAAGGATTAAACAATAACTATGAAGAATAATAACATCACAGAGATTAAAAAAGTAAAGATACCTCCATTATCACTTGATTGCTTGCAGTATAGAGTGTTGAAGAGGAAGATATCTTATAGCACAGTACTGAGAAGGGAGATTGCTTGTAGCAGGGTAGAGAGTGTTGTAGATAGAGATTATTTAATTTCAACAAATGCTATCAAAACCACTCCTGAGA
Organism: Lygodium microphyllum; assembly: GCF_053477565.2. NCBI lineage: Eukaryota > Viridiplantae > Streptophyta > Polypodiopsida > Schizaeales > Lygodiaceae > Lygodium > Lygodium microphyllum. The sequence goes on from NC_141154.1 coordinate 12,918,012, forward strand.
TTGCTTGTAGCAGGGTAGAGAGTGTTGTAGATAGTACTGAGTATTGCTTCATAAGAATTTGTATGCAAGAAACCATATTCTGGAGGGAAGGAGAAGAGTACACAAAATTTCAGACAAAACTAGAGCTTTGGGAGGGAATGAAGAAATGCCCAGAAATGGGCATATACTTGCCAAAAACAATAAAAATTATCAAGGAAACTCTCGAGTCAAAAAGGTGTCTCTGGGTAAAAAATAATCTTAAAATATGATGTGTATGTCATTTTATATGGTTTTTTAATTTCCATCCTTTTAAGAAGCAAGAATGAGAATGATTCTAATATATTTTCATGTTGAAAAGTCATGAGGGCATTAAAGAGTCGTATATTAATGATTGGCTCCATTTTTACAAAAAATAAAATTGTATTTTGTTAGTTATGAGGATTTTGAGAAAAAGTGACCTTATCCTACAGTTTGAGAATAAAATAATAGGTGCAATCTATTGAAAATACAAATACAAGATTTTCCTGATTTGTAACGTGTCCACTTGTATCTTCAGAACACGTCTTAACAGTCCATCGGAAATGTCTAGAAAGCTCCGCCTAGCACTCCCATGGAATGTTACGAGGTTTGCGATCTAGGGCTTTTCGCACCTGCCACGTAGTGGAAGTATTCCGGCGGTTCTCACTTAGGATCGACATGAATTAGGGTCTTCCTTATTGGTCATTTCCTAACGGCAACTAGCGTCAGACCCAAGCGAACTACTTTACGCAGAAACGCTAGGTCCGAAGCGGATTCATGCTGCACTTGGTTCAAGGAGAATGGGAAATGAGAGGGATGCAAAGCTCAACCTCTCTGCCATAAGGCATAGTCCCATTCTGTTCCCCTAAAACAGCGTAAATCGGGTTTAATCATAACTCTAGGTCAACGCTTGATACTTAGCTTGCAACTTTTGATTTTGATCCTTGATAGAGATCCCCCTTAGCATTGTTTGGTAGGCCGGATCATGGCATGCATCCTCTCTAGCTAGCTCAAGTGTAGGGTTATTTGGCATAGATACTTTTGTAGCTAGAGATCTGGCTGTTGATGGATTCTGCAAGATTAGGGAATTAAGGAATGCCTTGCGACTGAGTGCATTGGCAACTACATTCTCTTTTCCTAGTTGGTACTTGATTTTAAATGCATATTCCTCCAACACTTCAATCCACCGACGTTGCCTCATGTTGAGCTCGTTCTGGGTAAAGATCCATTTGAGACTCTTATGGTCAGTTACTAGAGTAAACTTGTTACCCAACAGATAGTGTCTCCAAAGCTTTAGAGCATGGATGATAGCTAGCAATTCTAGATCATGTGTAGCATAATTCTTTTCATGATTCTTCAATTTCCTTGAAGAGTATGCTACTAGATGACCTTCCTGCATGAGCACACATCCCAAGGCAAGTATGCTAGCATCAGTTACTACCTCGAACTCTTTATTGAGGTCTACAAGTTTTAGGATAGGTGCTGATACCAAACTTTGCTTCAATCTGTCGAAGCTATTTTATTCAGGAGTTGACCATGCAATGGAAGTTTGCTTCTTCAGTAAGTCCGTCAGAGGTGCTGCAATCAAAGCATAGTTTTTTATGAATACCCTATACCATCCTATCAATCCCAGAAAGCTACGTATCTCTTTGATAGATGTTAGTATTGGCCATTCTAGCACATCTTTGACCTTGGTTGGGTCCACTAAGATTCCTTCTGCTGATACTATGAATCCCAGATATTCAATCTGACGTTTGACGAATGCACAATTCTTCATCTTACCATACAGCTTATGCGACCTCATTGTCTCAAGGACAATCCGAAGTTGGGGTTCATAATCTTCTTCCTGTTTAGAATAGACTAAAGTGTCATCGAAGAAGACAAGCACGAAATCATCAAGATATGGCCTAAAGATATCCTGTATTAACCTGTTGAAGGTGGCAGGTGCATTCGTAAGTCTGAATGACATAACTTGAAACTCAAAGTGCCCATATCTTGTATTGAAGGCAGTCTTGGGGTTATCTTCTTCCTTGATCCTTATCTGATAGTAACCTAACCTGAGATCAATCTTGGAGAAGATCTTTGCAGCCTGAAGACGATCAAGAAGCTCATCTATTCTAGGAATAGGGTACTTGTTCTTGACCGTTGATTGATTCAACCCTTGGTAATCAATACATAGTCGAAGTGTTCCATCTTTCTTTTTCTGGAATAGTACTGGAGCTCCCCACGGTGAACTGCTAGGATGGATATAGCCCTGTCCTAGCAATTTCTTGAGTTGTTCATTCAGCTCAATTGCTTCTGGTATGGACATTCTATAAGTTCTCTTTGCAATTGCCGCAAATCCTGGTACTAACCTAATCTCATGATCCACTTCTCTTTGAGGCGAGAGTTCTGTCAACTCTTCAGGGAATACATCCACATATTCCTTTAGCCAAGAAGGTCCTTCATTAGACTCTTGCTTCTGATCTAGCTTGTTGAGTTCGATCAAGTAGACAGGTAATCCTTTTCTGACTCCTTTTATGATCCAAGATACTTTCGCCAATTGGATTCTTGGCACTCCATCCTCACTTTGAGTTGTGACTAATTCCCTTTCACAATTTCGAAAGGAAACTTGACCCTTGCCACAATAAATGTGGGTGTCATTAGGCTTAAGCCAATAATCCATTCCAAGTAGACACTCGTGGATACCTAATTTCATGACTCTGAATTTGACCAAAGTCATCTTTCCTCCCAGAAAGAATTACACCTTAGCAGTTTGTCTGGTACACGTAACCTCATGACCATTTACCAATTCCACAAGCAAGGTAGGTGCTTCTACTGTGGCTATTCCTAATCTTTTTGCACAAGCTAGTGAGATAAAGGAATGTGTACTTCCTCAATCAATCAAGGTTACCTTGATAGTCTGACGGTTTCTGAATCACTGAGAACTAGTGATTCCCCCCTTTCTTGTGTAGAGCGGCATGGACTGTCGCCCTTTCAAATTCTGCTTCCATGGTCGGATCTTCTTCTTCTTCTTCTTTGCACATTTGCCTATTGGCAACACAGGTGGTTCTTCCTTTTCCTCGGGTAGTAGCTCCTTGACCACGGCCCCGTTCCTTGGAAAGATGCTTGGCAATGTCCTCCACCAAGCTTGGGACATTGCCTCTTGAAGTGATCGGGTTTGTTGTAGTGGAAACAACAAAGGTTTTGGCCATTGCTTTGAGTAGGAACAAAGTTGTTGACATTGTTAGTCCTTGCTTTCTTTCTTTGCCCCTGATTATGACCTTGAACTCTCTTTATCTAAGGTCTGAATGCTCCTTTGTTCGGGTCATTATAAGACCAAGTTTTGTTACCCCTTGGTCTAGCCTACACCTCTTGAATTATAGGCACCGCTCAAATGAGTGTGTCCTAAAGATCTGACGGATGCATAGATTCGAGACGGGTATTGACTGGTGGATTTAAACCCGCACAAAATTTGGACACCTGCTGTGTCATGTCCATCTGCGGTGCATACTTAAGAAGTGAGACAAATTTAGAATAGTATGCATCAAGCATGAGCCCCAGCTGTTTTAGCTCGTAGAACTCATTCATTTTTTGCGTGCGATATGCAGGTGGTAGGTATCTTCCTTGCACGGCTTTCTTCAGCTTCTCCCAGGTGACGGATCCCTCCGCGATCCCTTGATCTCTGCACCATTGCTTCCACCAAAGCTTGGCTTTACCGGTGAGCTTCAGCTTGGCGAGCATAGCCTGATTGGCGGGTGTAGTACCGGCGGCTGCTTCGAAGTAATCCTCCATGGATTCAATCCAAATTTCAGCATCAGCTTGAACGGACCTGCCTCTCCCGTCAAACTCGGGTGGCGTAATCTACTTGAGAAGAAACTTCTTCTTGCATACTTTTTCCTTCAACTACTCGTATACACAATGTCTTCCATGTGTCTCAACTTAAGACATACGTTGGCCCTAAAATTCAAGTTCTTGAAGAACTACCTCTCATTGATGAACATGGTTTGATCATTTATGAACCCAAAAAGATTGTTAATAAGTGGGAGAAGGTTTTAAGGAGTTGAATTCTTGTCGAGTATCTCATTACATAGAAGGGTTTTCTATGGAAGAGTCTTCTTACCAACATGATTCATATTTAGAACAATTTCCATGGCTACTTCAAGAGGATACTTCCCTCAATGGCTAATAAAGAATGTATTGTATTAAATTTTTGTATAGAAATCAATTTCCTTTCATCAAAATTGGATTCTGATGGCATGACTAAATACTACATATTGTCCTCTATATTTCTATAGTTTGCACATGAAAATTGGACACTTCTACTTCGAGTTATAGCCAAAATTGTACTCCATTATGTTTTGGATAGTCTATAGTAGTTTCTTCACCAAATGGACTTCTTCTTCATCGACTTACATGATATTCTTCAACTTGAAGTAATAGATGTATGTTAGGACCAAGGGTTTGTTCCAACATTACCTTGATGAATGGTAGTGAAGTGTATTATTTCATTAGGCCAAGAGGGCAATTTCTGTAGGGTTCTAATGTTTTATTTCATGGGGCTAAGAGGGTTAGTTTGTTGGTTGGGAGCTATTATATTCCTTTAGGCCAAGAGGGCCATATTTTTATTTGGTGCAAGTGTGTTTAATGGTTTTCTATCTCAGTGATTGCATCATCAGACAGGTTGGACGAAGTGCTTGGAGTGAGCCTTTGTTGCGTGGGAGCTTCTTGTGGCCATTCCAAGTGGTGTCATCACTTTTTCAAGTTTTTTCCTTAAGCTAATAGTGTTATATGTTTATGTGGGGGTTATTTTATTTTCTTTATTGGGGACCAAAAATCAAGGCATGAGGTCCTAGGGTTTGGTTAGGTATATTTGGGGGAGATTTGAGTAGTTGTCTACCTCTTGTCAAGACATTGTTAGGCATTAAAGACCTATTTTAGATGAAAATCCTAGTGAACCTGTCCTTCTTTCTTGCTAGGTAGTTGTTCTAGGAGTCCTTGCTAGTGCGAGGCAGTTAGAGAAGCTTGCTGAAGTATAAAGAGGAGAAAGTTCTGACTATGTCTAAATATAAAATTGCATAGGTGTGTAAAAAGGGGGTTCTAACCCCTTCACCTAGAAAAGAAAAGGAAGCAAAATCATAAAAGTCATTGATTATCACCTTGCAAAGGCTTGGTAGATTCTTCGAGATGAGTCACACCCAGGGCCAAGGGTCTTCTTAGGGGTAGCAACTAGCCAAAATAAAGAAACAAGGAAGGTTGGAGTGAAAATAAAAGTGAGTGAAACAAAAAAGGATTAAGTGTCGACTCGTGAGAGCTTGGTAGGCTCTTGGGTATCGAGTTAGAAAGGTTGATGCCCTGTTCTCCCTTGGGTCACTCTACGCTCAACTCCCTCCTTTTACATGCTCGAGTATGGAAATTTTGAAAGACAAATGTGTTAGAAGAAAAATTTTGATGACCAAGCTATAAGAGTCCTCGCTTAGTAGGAGTTCCTTCCTGATCCAATTTTCCTAAGTTAGGTAGGTAGTTCAAACACCACTAGGATGACTTCATTGATGGTTCTATTATATGCTTAGCCTATCCCTTGTGGACCTTCATGCCTTGATTTTGTTAGGGAGTAGGGTGAGAGCTGTTCTTGTGCTTTGATGAGTATTTTTTTGTGGCAGCTTGATGCTTTTTTTGGTTGTTAGTTATGTAGATTAATTTGTGGGATTTGATAGGTTGAGTCACCCTATCTTCTTGTGGTCACCAATGAGAATAGATTTTAAAGGTAATTTTTGAAGCAAAAAAGAGGCCGAGAAGTCGTCAAAGACCAAATTTTCATGCAAAATGAAATGGTTGTAGATCGATGAGCTAAAGTTTTCCTAGATGGAGTTTGATACTAGGAAGCCAATGCAAGTCTTGGTTTGTTGAGAAAAGTTCATTTGACCCCCCATTTAATCCCCACAAGGTTTCACATCATGAAGCAACTACATGATCTGAGAGCTGGAAAGTGTGTGGTGGATTCTAGGTTTATAGATTTCAATGTCATGAAGCTAACTATCCAGGACAGATCTCAATTCTGAGTGTGTTTGCCCCCTCAAAATAAAAAAATCATTTGTCAAGAAGGGTGAAACCAAAAAACTTGAACCCGTTTTTTTTTCAGGCCAAGCTTTAAGCTTGTTTTGGCTTGAAGAGCCACATGAAAAAAAAAAACGGGAGGGGGGGAGGGGTTTAGAAAATTCCCACAACTATGTGAATGTGATTTCATCTAAGTATATCCAAATTTCTATGATATTGTCCTCATATTTGTAACTCTTATCATACAATTGTGCATATATAACACTAAATGGGGGGAGGGGTGTCATTTTTTTCAGCGCCCCTTCCATGATTTAAAAAATGAATTTCTAAGCCTGCAACTAATCAAGAACCCTTTGTTTGTGATCTCCACCTTTTTTTCACTCTCCATTGCTTTAGGAATGACCGGATTTGGTGCATTATTCAGCAAAATCTCATTCTAGTATTTCTCTCTCCTCTCTCCTCTCTCCTCTTGTGGATTGTTCTTATGGATCAATGTAAAGAGAGGGGGATGGGCTGAGATGGATGTTTTTTGTCAAACGATGAAGTGGGAGTGGAGAGATACGTGAATCAGAGTTGGATGGATCGTCAGTGGCAGTGAAAGAGTGTCAATGGGTCTCCAACATCGAAAAAAACACGTCATAATGAGCAATTTTATGAGAAAAATGTAACTTTTATTATTTTATGATTAATTCTTATTTTAAATGGTTAGTAATGTGTGCATTTGATTGCTGTTTAATCAATCATGTTGAAAGAATCATGAAAAAATCACTCGTATAATAATTGTATGCAAAACATGCAAAACCTGAGACTAGGCAGTTTTAGTGAAAATATACAATTTTGGGATTTTTGATGTGCATTTGCCAATTCCATGGAATAAAATATGCTTAGAAAATCATTTTCCATAGGAGTAATTGGTCTATATATGAAAATCAGTAATTATTTGTATTTTTCTATAAATAAAAAAATCAAAACTTGAGTGTGGTATTTGTGCAAATGAGTGAAAAAGGGAGTGAAAGAGAGAGTGAACTATATCGTACATTTGAGAGGGAGAGGAAGAGAAAGAGAGAAAGAGGGAGAAGGAGAGCTTCTCGCCGCCGCCACCGCTGTGTGTGAACAAGAGGAGGAAGTGCACGAAGGGCGAAGAGGAGCCACCGAATCCATCCTCGGACCTTTGCAATGAGTGCATTACTCCCTCTTGGTTTGTTTTGTTTTTCCTCATTTTCTTTTTCTTGTTTTTGTTAAAAATTATGTGTACTGAGAGAGAAAGAGAAAAAATGAGAGAGGAAGAGGAAGAGAAAAGAAGAATGAATGAACGAGGGAGAGAGGGAATAAACATGAAACATAATAAAGAAAGAGAGAAACAGAGAGAGGGGGAGGGAGAGAGGAGAATGAATGGATAAGAGAGGGTGAGATCTTGTTCTTTAATTTCTTCTTTTCTTGTTTGTAGTAGTAGTAGTAGTAGTAGTAGTAGTAGTAGTAGTAGTAGTAGCTCTTTCATTTATTCTTTTCTTGTTTGTGGTGGTGGTGGTGGTGGTGGTGGTGGTGGTGGTGGTGGTGGTAGTAGTAGTAGTAGTAGTAGTAGTAGTAGTAGTAGTAGAAGAAGAAGAAGAGAGAGAGAGAGAGAGAGAGAGAGAGAGAGAGAGAGAGAGAGGTGGTGGTAGTACTAGTAGTGTGTGTGTGTGTGTGTGTGTGTTTGTGTGTGTGTTATTAAGGGTATACCTTAGGTGTGTTCAACGATTCAGAAAGGTGCGGAAGGCTTGTGTATCTAGGCCCCATAAAGTGAAAGAGAGATTGGACTTGGAGGTGAACGGATGGTTTTATTGACATGCTTTGCACTACCTCCTCCTATGCTCTACATATCGAGTCACACACAAAGGAAAAAAGGTGGTGAGGTCTGGTGCAATACCACGGGATAGGAGACACTTTGACATAGGGTAGCTATTCCCTCGTCCCCATGCATAGCATATTAGACTTTACATATTGTAGGCCTATCCATAGGTGGGTGGAGACTTTACATATGTTATTTTTGTTGAGTTTCCTTCTCAAACTATTTAAGAAAGAAAAAAATAATGATAATAAAAACAAATTGTTTGTCCTAACATAGACCAAATGGAACGTATCTTAATCAACATGTCCCATGTCCTTGCTCTCAATGTGAGTTGGCAATTAGACGAAAAAGTCAATTGTCTATGGAACACGTACAGTGCTTCGGCGAGTTTCAATCAAAGATCATTGATAAGGCGATCTCAAATTTTGAGCAAACGGTAAGAAAAGTGTATATCAAGCATGTATTTGCAAACTAATTGAATATTATATACAAAAACATTAGATGTGGCCGTAAAATTTATTACAAGGAGATGACATCTCATCCTAAGGAGGAGTGCATCCATGCATGTATCAATGATTGTATACTGTTTCGAGGAGAATATGAGACTATGGAGACATCCAAAGTGTGGTGCTCACAGGTATCGACAAGACTTGCAAGGGCAAACCATCCCTCAAAAATTTATTAGACACTTTTCACTTATCCCCCATATACATCACATGTTTTGTATGTCCATCATGGCGATCTTGGCAATGTGACATGCGCAGAATAGATCCATAGATGGAGTTTAACGAATATTAGTGGATCCACGCACATGGAGCCACATTGACTCTATCTTTCTAAGCTTTTCCCGAGAGCCAAGGAGTCTTCCACTTGATCTTGCTATGGATGGCATGAACCCATTTGGTCTGCGCTCAACTTCTTACAATGTGTGGCATGTATTTCTTGTTGACGACAACATCCCTCCATGGTTTTCATGAAGAAAGGACACCTCTTGCTCATTCTCGACCGCTACAAAGTCAAGAATATGGACGTGTTTCTTCATCCATTAGTCGATACGCTTAAGATTTTGTGGGAGGAGGGGGTTGTTGTGGAAGATATGAGCAAGGGCGATGGTTGATAGTCCACCAACATTCGAGCCATTCTCATGTGGACGATGCATGAATTTTTGGGATTTGAAGAGTGCTCACGTAATTAGGATTCCATTTTCATTTTGGTAATATCTATTATAGCTCGTTCAAGGTGGTATTCACTAGATAGAGGTGTTGGGACAGGTCTGGTTACCTTAGGTTGTCATGGATGTCCATTGTGTGGGCCACAGTTAGATAGACTCTCAAAGGTCACAAACCATAAATACGATAGTATATCAAGGACACACCGCTTTCATACCGGAGGGTCATGAACTAAGGGAAGGTTTTCTTGGACAACCTCTAGCACGAATGAACACCCAAAGCTAGTATGAGTAAAAAATGGTCCACACAGAGTCACATCCAAACGAAATGTGATGGTTCTTAGTTTTCTATGAGTTGCCATATTGCACCCACTTACAGATCAACCACTTGTTGGATCCCATGGCCCTGAAATTGTGTTTTAGTTTAGGTTTTCTGAAAATTTGGGCATCTAAGTTGTAGGTTTTTTTTCCATTGGAGTCCCAAACTTAGCCATTTGAGTGGTCAATTTGGATTGTCTGAGTGGCAGGGTCTGACTTGAATAGGGGTGCCCGTCTCAGTTTGAGAGGGTACATATGAGTGGACAATTCAAGTATCTGAGGTCGTTCGAGTGAGAGTTGTCTAAGGGGACATTTGGTGTCCAAGTGGATTGACACGATCATCCAAGTGGGAACGTTCAAGTCTAAGGCAAGAGTTGTTAAAGAGGACAAAAGTGGTTTGAGCATCCAAGGGGCCGAGGGCTCAATCGTCTAAGGCCTAGGGTGCCATCTTAGCATTGAAAAAACACACCAAATGACAAAGATTGATGATGAGTGATTCAATAAATCACAAATACACTAGTAATGATACTGGCAGTGGAGTGAATAGAATTTGAGCAAGAGATAGAGAAAGAGAGTACACAATAGATAAGAGGAGAAGAAAATTTTTATTTAACTCCAAACAAGGAGGTATAAAGATGGCTCTATCCACCCGTGTGCTTCCAATGTGGAGGTTAGATGGTGATCTGGACAAAAGATAGGTGAAGAGCTTAAGATTAGCTAGAATAACTCTAATTGGGTTAAAGGATGGATAATGAAAGGTGTAAAGGGATCTATCTTTAATAACCTATGAAGGAGGTCACGATAGATGACCTTCCATATGTACCTATACATGTTAACCTTCCAGGTGTACATGTGTCTATTGACCTTCCATGTGCACATTTGTTTGTTGACCTTCCATATACACTTGTATATGTTGACCATCCATGTGCACATGTGTCTATTGACCTTCCATGTGCACATCCACTGGTTGGCCAAGGAATATTCCCTACCCCTACTCAAGGGCTTCTTCTACGGCCCTTGGACTCAAAATAAATGTCCTTGATAACTTCCTTACTATGCCATGAGGCGTACCCCAAGTTACTACCAGCTTTAAAAACTCTATATAATTCAAAGGCTAGACTTGCAATGGTCACCTTTTGGCCATTCACTCACATAGACCTCATCTAACACACAAGTTAGGACAGTATATCAACTCCAGTATCCCATCCTTGATCAAATCATGCACATAGTGATACTGGATCTCTATATGTTTTGTGTGTGCATGAAATATTGGATTCTCAGCCATGGCAATGCAACTCTGATTGTCACACCTTAGCATAGTTGGGTCTTCATCTTGCACTCCCATATGCCATAAGATCCTCCTTAACCATATTTTTTCACATGTAGTAAAACAAGCTACCTTGTACTCTGCTTGAGTAGAAGACAATGCAAGTATTGGTTTCTTCTTACTTATCCAAGAGAACATTCATGAACCTAAAGATAAACAATAACAAAAATTTGACTTTTTGGAATCATTTTCTCCTACCCAATCTGAGTCATAGTACCCCACAAGAGAAGTACTAGAATTATATATCATACCATAGTCAAGCGTTTCCTTTAAGTATATGAGCACTCATATCCTAGCCTTCCAATGACTCTCACCGAGTTTGTTTGAGAACATGTTCAAAACTCCAATAGCAAAACTAATATCTAGCCTAGTGTTACACAAGTAGATCAAATCATTGGCCAATCTCATGTATCTCCCAATGTTTGCTAGTGCTGATGTATCCTCAATAAATAACTTTGCATTGACCTCCATAGGTGTAGCTGTCATGTTGCACTCAATCATAACAAATTCTTTCAAGATCTCCCATGCATACTTATTTTGAAAGATGATGATCTTTCATGGCTCTTGCTTGACTTCAATTCCCAAACAATTGTGCAACAAGCCCAAGTCTATCATTTCAAACTTGAAGCTCAAAGCCTTTTGAGCTTGGTTGATCATATCTTCATAATCACCTATAATAAGGTCTTACATATATAGGACAATAACTATAGACTTTTCACCGTCCTTGTAAACATACAAGTTAGCATCTAGGGCACATGTTTTGAATTTTAAGCTTAAAGAGAACTTAATCTATCTGCTTGTGCTATGCTCTAGGGGCTTGTTTCAGTCCATACAATACCTTCTTCAGCTTACACACTTTGTTCTCAGAATGGGGGGCCTTAAATCCTAGTGGCTAAACCACATACATCTCCTCCTTGAGTTCACCATTCAAGAATTTTGATTTAATATCCATTTGGTAAATTGGCTACTTATTGTAGGTGGCAACTACAAGTGTTGTGCAAATATTGGTCATTCTAGCAGTTGGAGCAAATGAATCTTGAAAATAAAACCCTGAAACCTATGAAAATCCCTCTGCAACCAATTTGGCCTTGTACTTTTCTAAAGTTTCATCAATCTTTCCATGTTGGATCTATAAAAGTCTTCTTTTGAGTCAGCTAGCTCCTTTACTTCTCTCATAATATCACCCATCAAGGCCATATTGACTATGTGAGCAAAAGTTCTTCTTTTCTCCTCTATTATCTAAGACCTTGTTGGTCCATCTACCTTCTCCTCAATAGATGTGGGCATAGGATTATTTTGGTCATAGAGCTGCTTCACCCATCATGGTAATGTCTTTTTGGTTGGTGATGTCAAGTTGGTGAACTTTCTCTTCATTACTTGAATATGACTCTTCCTGCTCCTTAAGGATAGGGGTAGCTCTTGGGACAAATTCATTGTGGAGTACTTCTTTGCTTGATGATAAAGTAGAAGAACTTTCCTTCTCCTCCTCCACTATATGTGGCTAGTCCTTGAACACCACATCATGGCTTGCTATGATATTCTTTACCTCTTGGTTGTCATACAATTTGTAAACCTTTTGTTCATCACTATAACATAAGAAGATACATTTTTTCTTTTTGATTTTAACTTGTTTCTTTTCTTATTAGGAACATGTGCATAGCATTCACATCCAAAAGTTCTAAAATGTGAGCTAGATGGTTTATTACTTGTGTAAGCCTAATGAGGTGTTTTGCCCTTGAGAGACTTTGTGTAGCTCTAATTAAGAATGTAGACTGTAGTACTTATAGCTTTGGCCCAAAAATGGTTTGGTAATCCCTTGCCATTTTAGCATGCACCTTGCCATCTCCATAACGGTGTGATTCTTGTGTTCCAGAACACCGTTCTGTTAAGATGTATGAGGCATCGTCAATTGATGCTTGATCCCTTTGCTCTTGCAAAAGTCATCAAAGTCCTTTGAGTTGAAATCACCACCACCATCTATTCTAAATTTCTTCACACTTTTTGTTGTTTCATTCTCAACAAGTTTTAGCCATTCTTTAAACTTACCAAAATCCTGAGCCTTATCATGAAGCAAGTACACCCACATCTTTCTATTGTAGTCATCGATGATCAACATGAAATAAGAAGATCCTCCCAAGGATTTTGTAGGCATCTTACTAGACAAGTCAGTGTGTACCAACTCTAGAGGAGAATATGCTCTATTCTTGCTTTCTTGTGAAAATTCCTTTCTTTGTTACTTGCCTATCATACAAGCTTTAGATGGATCCTTCAATTCAATAAACCACAAGTAAGTGAGCAACCATACCTTACTTATGCATCTCCTTTAAATTTTCCAATTCAATGTGTTTAAACCTTTCATGACAAAGCTTACTTGTGCCCACTCCAATGGTGGCTATAAGAGCACTTAGCTCATATAGATTGTTCCTCCTTTCTCCTTTGCTATATTTTCTAGCACTCTCAAGATTTTTTGCACCTATCTTCTTGAATCTCACTTCATGACCAAGATCAATTTTGCTAGCAAAAGTGATTTTAAAAATCTCCTAAATTTTGGAACTAAAACACATTTAAAAGCTTTTTGACTTCACCGTTTTTTAGCAACAAAGAAAATAGTACCTATTCTCGTAGCAGGGCATGTTGCATCATTTCCAACTGTCACAATGATGGATTCTTGTAGAGGCTACATAGAACTATATAGTCCTTTCTTATTGGTCATATGATGGTGATCCAGGTTTTTTACAACCCGGATTATTACCACAAAATTTGGCCAAAGCCCTTATCAAGAGCTTACCATATCACTTTGGGTTTACTCTTCAAGCACTAGGTATGCTACATTGCTTCTCGATTATGATAACTCTAGCAAATGGGGGGAACAAGTTCTTAGAAGGCATGTCAATGTAAAGGGTAAAAGGGATGGTTATCTTAGTGAAGATGGAAATGGATTACATCTAGGAGTTGAGTGAGTGCATAGATTTTTTCAAAGGACTAGCCTCCAACTACACATGGGCCCCGTCTGCATCACTCAAATTTGGAATCTATCACCATCATTAGAGGATACCTCACCCTAGCACACAAGTCAATATCCACATCATGGTGTCATTTGGATCTTGTACAAAAGCTTACAAGCATGGACCCCTTTTGTCACGTGCTTGTATGTATTTATATACATATGACGGACTAAATTCAAAGCAGCTTTTAGAATCCGTTTTTTATAATCTCAATAACTCCTAAGAAAAAGCAAATTTCAAGAAAATTCCCGCCCTGCCCGATTGATTTCAACCTGGTCTACAAAGTTGCAGAAGAAACTTTTTTCAAATTCCTCATGGATTTGAAGTTACGAAGGCGCAGACTGTTGGCTAAATGCAATTTTCTTCTCTCTTTCACCACACCAACTTTCCACTCTGTCCTTCTTGTAAATATATTATAATAATGTGCTTTGGGCACCCACCTCTTGTAATCTAGCTCAATTTCACTATTTTGTCTACCACCATCCTTGGCTTCTTGCATGATGACCAAGGTGGGGACTTGTCCCATCCACTATGCTCCATATTTTCAAAGATGCCATACATCATCTAGGATTATGTTAATCAAGAAGATTAGCTTAATCTAATCCTCATGGAGGCTATATAAAGAGTCCATGGAGAATGAAGAAGGGGGAGAACAATGACAAGCCCATGAGAGCACTCTAGAATACCCTCATCTCTTTGAGGTGAGCTATGAGTGAGTTCTTTTATTATGAAGCATAATGGCAAGCTTCCTCTACCTCTTCTCCTATTATCTCCCTCTCCTCTCATCTTCTCATTCCATGTAGCATAATGGCAAGCTTCCTCTACCTCTTCTCCTATTATCTCCCTCTCCTCTCATCTTCTCATTCCATGTAGCATAATGGCAAGCTTCTTCTACCTCTTCTCCTCTTGTCTCCCTCTCCTCTCGTCTCTCTCTCTTATATTCCAATATGGTGTCTAGTACATATATTCTCTCTTGTAAATTTGTGTCTTGGTTCTCTTGATTCTCTTTGAGAAAAGGGATGTCCTAGCCCATCCTCCCTTTGGCTAGGTGGTGCCCCTCTTTAGTTCTCTTAGTGAGGATTGGAGGTTGGGTGGGTAAGAGGCAACCCGTTCATCATTTTAGCCCTCATTTTTTGTGCCCCCACTCAGGACATTCTCAAGCACAATTCTCTACCTCCTTATGTGGAATGATACAACACATGGTGGTGCATCCTCTACAACAAGTTCCCCAAGTGGCTCTTCCTCAACGCCTTCACCAACTATTTTTGAAGCTGGTCGAAGTCCACGACTCCTAGAATTGTCTCCTAAAGAAGCTCAAGAAAGAAAGTATGCCTATCGGATGACGGCACACATGGGGTAAAAGGTGTTCACTTTAGAAATTCCATTATCTCATAACGGAAAAAATTATGTTGCCATCAATTGCTAGGTTCTCAGAATTGTGGTGAGTGTTTTGCAAACAAAGTGAAGGCCCTTCCGAGAGGTCCTCGTCTCCAAATCATCAAATCCCTCTCTCTCCCTGGCCTAATCCACATCAAAGGAGGGCAACTATGCATGGAGGGTGTGGAGTTTTGTAGAAGTGCAAAGTATGGAAACTACCTTCAACTGTTGTTAGCTCAAAGATTGGGTGTGGTTGAAAAGGTGGCCATCACACGTTATGAAATATATGTTGCCGAGGATGGACACACCAAGGCAAGAACAATCACTGGTGAGCAAATTCTCCGTATAGCAAAGTTGGTGGGTTCCAAAAAGAAACACTTTGGGAAAAATCTTTCATAATTCAAGAAAGTGCATTCCCTCTACTCTCTTAAGTAGTCTCCACTCATGAATAATAACAATGGCTCGAATTTCTACACCTTCCACTCTGTACAAAACATTCGAGTTAATGTATGCATCAGTATGAAAATTTTCTTCCAGCAGCGTCTTGTCATGTACTTTGGGGCTGAAAGATTAAGGGAGATTCTTGTATCACCAGAACCTATAATCTTCCCAATGCTAGACTACAATGCATCCTTCAATGTACATGTTTTTATCCTATTATAATAGTTTCTCATGAATCAGAACGAGTTGTATGGACCTATCCGTCCACTTGCTATGCAAACTGTGCATATTGTAGCTAGCACAAAGCTTAGATTCCAAGGCATTATTAGAAGCATACTGGGGCCTAGACGTCTTGCTGAAATCAATGCATCTGTGAACCCATTCATCCTTCCCCTTATAAAATACAACTTAAGTCTAGACGTTTTCATCTTCATACTCTACTAAGGCAACATGGCATTTCCAAGTTTTTTTGGGCACAAAGGGGAGAAAGCTCTAGACTTTTTGGATGACTCAGAAATGGCCTTCCTAGTCACAGGCCGGGATGATGAAGTAACCAAAGTACGGGCCTTCTCTTTAGTTCTAAAAGGTGATGCTCGAGTGTGGTATCAAGCTCTCCCGGAGGCTACAAGGGATAATTGGGAGAATCTCAAGACCGCATTCATGCACAAGTACCAAGATACAGAGCCACCTAAAGATATTTGGAGACAACTCTTAGATCTTCGCCAAACCGTAGCAGGGGAATACCAAACCTATGAAGGCATGTTTATAAAATTGTGGGATAAATGGACAGCCTCTTTAACCAAGGGAGAAAGAGTACCTGATTGCCTTAAGAAAGATTGTTTTCTAGCCGGACTCCATCCTCTACTAAGGGAGAAGGTCAAAGGAAAGTTTCCCACATCCTATGAAGAATCAGTCACTTATGCGAGGGAGAAAGATAGAAAATTGAAGTATCAAGCCCAGTTGAAGGGGGGAGTTGAGCCCATGCAGGTTTTACCAACCGTGCCAAGGCCTAGAGAAATAGCAAAGGCCCCACCTGAACCAGAGATACCACAGCGAGAGCTCCTACAACGCATTAGTAATCAACTTGAAAGCCTTTCATTAAATTTGGTGCAAGGAGTGCGGCCCCCTCCCCTCATAAATGAAGGCAATCGAGGTCCAAGGAGACAAGAAAGAGAGTATGTTTGCTATAATTGTGGGGAGATTGGCCATGGTATGTACTTTTGCCCTCATCCCAGGCGTTTTCTAGGAAATGGGTTCCAACCAAGAAGAAGGGGACAACAATTGACACCACCTAGGGAAAGGTTTGTTCCACCAAATCCAAGGCCTCCATCACCGGTTCAAGTTCTCCAGCATCCTCGACCACTTGCAGAGGTGCCGCCCTTGCCTGTCCAACCGCCAGAGAATCATGATGTTAGGATAATTAGTTTAGATGAGAGTGATGTCAAAGGAAAGGCCAAAGTAGTAGAGGTTGAAGCAATGCCGGTGAAGAAAGCCCGGAGAATTGAGAGAATGGAACCTACACCACCAAAGGAGGTTGAAAATATGGAAGAGGAGGCAGAGTCATCAATGGCTGCAAAGACACGCAATAGTAAAAAGAGGAGGGCTCGCTCATGCCGACACATTGAGCCAGATGATTTTTCCATGGGTAAAGGTACTAGAGCTTATGATTTGCTTGCTAATGTGAGGAATCAAGGGCCAAAAATTTCATGGCCCCAATTACTACATCTATCTCCAACAGTGCGGCGACAATGGTCAAAGATGGTAAGCATTAGACCCATGAAGAATAGACATGTGAATGCAATCCAGGCTAGAAAGATGAAAGATATTGTGCCTCTAGTGGAAGCCGAAGTCAATGGGCAGAGAGTGTCAAAGACATATGTGGATGGAGGTGCAGAGATTTGTGTCATGACAGAAAAGTTGACGCATTGTTTGGGATTAGAGGTAAATGAAACTACTAAATTTGGGGCCAAAATGGCCAACAATGTAGTAGTAAATTGTTTGGGAGTTATAAAGAAAGTCAAGGTAAAGGTGTGTGGAGTGCAATTGGAGCTTGACATGTATGTGATGCCAGTGAAGGGGGACGGCTATCTGCTCATTCTTGGGCGACCATGGCTAATGGGAATGAAAGCCAGACAAGATTGGGAGACAAGGGCTTTAGAGCTAAGGCCACAAAAGGGGCTGCATAAAAAATGGAAGAGCACTATCTACAACATAAAGGAGGGCCGATCGGAGGATCTTGTGTTAGAGACCACCACTGATGAATGGAGTTCCAGCGAGGGTTGGTCATCTATGACAGAGGGAGAGTCTTCTAATGAGGAGGAAGAAAGCTCTCTAGAAAAGATTGGGATTACATTAAAAGGGCCTTCTAGTAGTGAAATTCCGCAGCAGCTTCCAAAGGTCGAGAAGGAGGGGTTAGAAAAAATGTTGGCTAAGGATCTATCAATTGAGGAGAAGGCAGCCTACATGGAAGTGGTGATAAAACACTCTGCACTTTTTATTTCTGATTATGAACACATCAAAGGTGTGACAGCAGTACAACATCACATTAATCTAAAAGAGGGAGCACGGCCAGTGGTGCAGCGACTACGACGATTGGGAGTAGTTCAACAAAATGCTCTACTCACTGAGGTGCAACGACTTTTAAAGGCAGGCTTCATCTATCCAATAGGGGACTCAGAGTGGGTTTCACCTGTGGTGGTGATACCCAAGAAGAATGGAAAATGGAGGATTTGTGTGGATTACAAGCCGCTAAATGATGCAACTAAGAGAGATCACTTTCCTCTTCCCTTTCAGGATGAAATACTCAACGAGGTGGCCGGGCATGAGAGATACACTGTTTGTGATGGGTATTCAGGTTATTTCCAGATCCGAATAGCTGAGGAGGATCAACAAAAGACCACCTTCATTACACCTTGGGGTTGTTTTTCTTACAAAGTAATGCCATTTGGATTAACAAATGCCCCAGCTACCTTCCAGCGATTCATAAATTATGTCTTCCAACCATATTTTGGGAAATCCATCAGGGTCTTTATTGATGACTTTTGTATTTATAATTCTAAGGCTCTACATCTAGGAAAGGTGGATGAAGCTTTCAACCGCCTTGCACAAATGGGGGGGAATTAAACCATGAGAAGTGTCGCATTGGCGAAAGCAATGTAACTTTGTTAGGGCATGTCGTAAGTGAGAGGGATATTGAAGCAGATCCAAACAAAGTTAAGGCCCTATTGGTGGTGCCATCACCATCTTCTGTGAAGCAACTAACCTCTTTCATTCAGAAGGTGCGATATATGGGGCGGTTCATTCATCTCCTCTCCCAATTAATATATCCACTGCAACAGTTAACCCACTCTAAGGAGCTCCTGTGGAGTGACGACAGCAAAAGGTGCTTTCACGAGGTGAAGAAGGCTCTTAGCACCCTTCCTATAATTTTAGAGCCGTGTTGGGATCAAGAGTTTTTTATCAATCCGAGTTTTGGGGAAGATGCTCTAGGGGCAGCACTAATACAAAAGGATGCTAAAATTGGCCTAATGAGACCCATTTACTTTTCTAGTAGAGTAATGACAGCATCAGAACGAGGGTACAAGATGGTCGAGGTGATGGTTTTGTCTCTAATGTTTGCTATAAGAAAGTTTCGTCCTTATCTTCTCCCTAGGCCATCACAGTGATCACAACAGAAGAGCATTTTCCCTATGTCTTACAACACATGGATGTTTCAGCTAGAATCGCTAAGTAGGTGATACAACTCCAAGAGTTTGACTACACCTTCAAGGTGGAGGATTCTACTTGAGCTTGCCTAGCTGATTTGTTGACCCATAGATGTCATCACAAGAAGGAAAAAGAGAAGGAAAAGGTAAAAGAGGAGACACCTCCTTTTGAGGAGCCGCCACGGGTGGAGAATGCCCATGCCCTCTACTTCGATGGGGCCTACAAGCGTATTAAAGACAGAGTGGCAGCAGCAATAGTGGTGTTCAGTCCCGAAGGTGACAAACTTTATGGAGAAGGTATTAGCTTGGAGGATGTCCATTCTAATAATGAGGCAGAATATCAAGCCTTGCTTTTAGGTTTGAGGTGGTGTCTTTCACATGGTGTCACTCGACTTAATGTTTTTGGGGATTCTATGCTAATTGTTAAGCAAATGAAAGGAATCTGGGCTTGTAAAAATGATAACTTGGCAGTGAAAATGAGGGAAGCTAAAACTCTCATGAGAAAGCTATAGAAAGCCCAAATCTATTTTGTGCCAAGGCGCACAAATGGCGACACAGATGCTCTAGCAGCTGAAAATTTGAAAGAGGTAATGGTGGGCATCATTAGAGTAAAGCTTCCCTTGTTTCAGGGTAAGTTTCAACTACAAGATGTGCTTTATTTTCTCGAGCAAGGTGAGACACCTACACATATGAGTAAAAGTGAGAAAAGGTGGCTAGCTACTAAGGCCACCAAATACCGCTTGATAAGTGATGTGTTGTATTGCAAAGGAAAGGATGCAGTGCTTAGAAGGGTGCCAATAGCAAAGGAGATTATAGATGTGATTAAGAGCTGCCATGAAGGGGTTTGTGGCGGACATTTTTCTCAAGAAATAACCAGCAGGAAGATTCTCCAAGCCGATTTTATGTGGCCTAGTCTACATCGAGATGTGCAACATTGGTGCCGCACTTGTGACAATTGCCAAAAGGCCGGACCAAGGAAGCTAGTGCATGAGGAACACAATCCCATAACTACATATGGCCCATTTGAGAAATGGGGGATTGATGCAATAGGGCCACTCCCACGAACTCAATCTGGCAAGGAATACATCATAATGGGAGTGGACTACATGACGAGGTGGGCAGAGGCTTCAGCAACTAGTAGGATCACAGCCCAAGAAGTGGGAAAATTTGTGTTTGAAAATATTTGTTGTAGGTTTGGTACACCTTTGGAAATTATCTCTGATCGGGGTCCTGGTTTTAGGGCAAACCTAGTAGGGGAGCTAATGGAAAGGCTAAAAATCAAGCACAGGCATTCTACTCCCTACTATCCATAGTGTAATGGTTTGGTCGAAAAAGTGAATGGGCTGATTTGTAAGATAATTACCAAGCAGGTACACATGCACCCCAAGCACTAGGATAAAAAATTGAATGCAGCTCTTTAGGCTTACAGGACTTCATTTAGAACCTCACTTGGCTATACTTGTCATTAAGACTAGGGGTGGTGCATACATATTATGGAAAAATATTTGTGATCTCTATGATAAATGCAAAGTCTTGTAACTCAATTGTATTGGCTTAAGAGACTCCTGGACCTTTGTATGAAGGAAGAGACATATATGTCTTCTCAGTTAAATGAGTTTCACTGTATTTTTAGTCGCCTTACTTCACCGGGCTTCAAGTTTGAGAAGCATGCAAAGTCTCTTTTCTTTCTTGTTACACTACTTGAGTTTTGGGATACATTCCATACTACTATGAGCTTAATCTCTCCTAAAGGTGGCTGTTAGCTCAAGGATGTAGAGGATGATTTGCTTACAAAGAAGAAAACATGAAGAATGTTGATACAGCCATTAGGAGAAATATGGACTCTCTTTTTTTCCCCTTAAGGGGTTTCTCTCACCTCTCTCTCTCTAAAAAGAGATTTGAAAATAATATTAGAATAAGAGATCTTCTACAATGAAAAAAAATTTGTATTTGTATTTTCAATAGATTTCACCTATTATTTTATTTTCAAACTGTAGAATAAGGTCACTTTTTCTCAAAATCCTCATAACTAAAAAAATAAATTTCTATTTTTTTAACAAAGCCAATTATTAATATACGACTCTTTAACGCCCTCATGACTTTTCAACATGAAAATATTTTAGAATCATTCTCATTCTTTCTTCTTTAAAGGGCTACAGTTTAAAAATGATATAAAATGACATACACATTATATTTTAAGATGATCTTTTACCCAGAGACACCTTTTTGACTTAAGAGTTTCCTTGTAAATTTTTATCCTTATTGGACAAGTATATGCCTATTTCTGGGCATTTCTTCATTTCCTCTCAAAGCTCTAGTTTTGTCCAAAATTTTGTGTACTCTTCTCCTTCTCTCCAAAATATGGTTTATTGCATACGAATTCTTCTGAAGCAACACTTAGTACTATCTATAGCACTCTCTACCCTGCTAGAAGCAATCTCCCTCTTCAATACTGTGCTATAAGATATCTTCCTCTTCAACACTCTATACTACAAGCAATCAAGTGATAATTGAGGTATCTTTATTTTTTTAATCTCTATGATGTTATTATTCTTCATATATTCATATATATATATATATATATAGAGGGAGAAGGGGAGGAAAGAGAGAGGACTGTGTGAGATGAACTAATAAAATAAGTGATAGAGTGATAGAGAGTAAATTAGAGTAGATGATAAGATGATGTTATTGTTCTCCTAGCCAAACTTCTATATAAGTATATTTTTCTTTACAGGATGCAAGTGTAGGACGTACCAAGAGAAAGAGAGATATTCACTTTCAATTAGAGATTGAATATGCATCAATATTCAAAAGAACTATAGATAGGGATAATGCAATAAGATACAAGATGCAACAAGAAAGAAATGCAAGGAAAAAAGACATTTGGGTTGATGGGTGCATTTATCCACCCGATCGAGTCACTCAAAGGCCACCACAATTTGAAGGGCTTACATCATTTGTAAAGTTAATTTGTGAAGGCAATGAAGGATTGTATGGATACACATGTAGACTTGTCACACAAGGATTAGCAGGGTTTCATCAAGCCTTGACAAATATGCAAACAAGATTACAAGGGAATATGCAGTATTTGATGGAAAATGATAGATTATTGGCTAAGAAGGATAGGGAGAACTAGAGCCTACAACAAGCAATGACTATCATTAAAGATGCTATGTAGGATACACACGTGCAAAATATGGAGTTATAGTCTAAAGTTACAAACTTGGAGAAGGAGAATCAAAATATAAAGAGGAAGCTCACAAAATCTTTGGAGATTGGGCCCACTTTAAAAACCAAAGAAGCATGTTGGCGCATCTGATTAGTTAGAAAAATTCACCAATTAACCAAAGGAAGTGGACAATATCATAGACGGATATATGCTCAATCTGCTACAATGAGAAATATGTTTCCTCATGCAGAGAATGATACTGTTGCTAAATTCCTAAGCAAGGATATGGTCAAAAATGCATTGGAAAATCGTAAATTCAGGGACATTGTAGATGATGTCGCAAGTGAACATCTTAGGGATGTGAGAAACTTGTTTACTATTACAGATGCTCAAGGATTATGTGACAAGGTGGGAATGAGTTCTGAGTCATATAGTATGCTCTATCGACAATTGGATACAGGATTTAAGCAAGTCTTCAAAACTAAGAGAGTAATGGCTCTGCCAAAACCATTTCACATGAAGAAGGCTCAAAAACAACTAAATAAGAAAGTTTTAGAACTAATTGGTAAGCCATCACATGTGAAAAATACACACATATTGAAGTATGGTTCCAGAGAAGTTTCATTTGTATTGAATGCATCCAAAAACTTTGTATTGGATATATCTAGGGTTCAAATTGCTATGGTCAAGTTCTACAATATATCTATGGAAGAATGCAGAGGCAAGCTTAAGTTTGTCCTCAAACGTGATGAGAGTGAGATTATTAAGGGTAAAAAACTTGAACGTGTGAGTATAACACTTATGAATCGAGCATTGGATCCCAACATCGATGAAAACCATCCTTTATACTTCAGTGTACATTTAGAGAATGAAATATGGTGGCTTGCAGCATTTGAAGTACCAAAGGAGGACCATGAAGTACTTAATTTTTTTTAAAACCTCACTAATATACCCAGTGTTATTCAATAGAAAAATAATGGAGAAATTTTACACATCAAGGGGTTTGGGGACTATCAAGTTGAATGGAATCTTGTAGGTGATTTAAAAACATTGAAGTGTATTTTTGGTTTATCAAATGCAACGAATGCAAAATTTCCGTGCATATACTGCATGCAAACTAGGAAGAAAGGGAAAGATGGAAAGAAAGAATGGCTTGCCAGGGCATGACAACAAGGTGCTCCAACACATGATCAAAAATTCATGAGAAACGGTATGCTAGTTTCAATGGATCCAAACTAGCACCCTATTTTGTAAATACCACTAACAAGGGTTCACTTTTGCACATTGCATTGTTTGGTTAGAATAATTAAGAAGCTAGTATATGAATATATATGCTTTGCATACAAGATGCAGCATTTGTCAAAAGCTGATGCTACATACAAGAAGGTAGAACAAGTCCTCTCTGAAGTTGGATTGCACAAGGGCCAAGCAGAAATAAAAAAGGAAAAGAAAAAATCGGAAAAGAGTGGAAATATCCCTTATAAACCATGCTTTGGCGGAACCAAGGCTAGGAAGTTTATATCTCCACCTCGAGATGAGGAAGGCAATATACTTGTAAAACAACCAGAGAAGTATGAAGCATGGAAAAAGTTGCACCTTGATGTTCTAGATTGGAGCAATGGAGGACGATGGTCAAGCCAAGCCTTACTTTCTCTCCAAGATTATCACAAGTTCTTGGTGTGATTATCACAAGTTCTTTTCAAGGAACCAGGCAAGGAATGTGGGAGGATGGTCAAGCCAAGCCTTGCTTTCTCTCCAAGAAGCAGCTAAAAGTTACTTGATTGATCTAATGGGTGATTCTCAACTTTTATCCATTCATACCCAATGTATCACTGTTAAGCCCATAGATATGGTTATTGTTCATAGGATATGCAACAACAAGGATGCATTTAATCTTAATGTCAACAATATGCTTTGAGAAGCTACCTTGTAATTGGATCTATGTTTTTAGCTCAAGTTTGGTTGTAGATTGTAAGGAGATTAGTTTTGGTTTATCTTTCCAATAGACCTTCAAGTATTTGATAGCAGTGGTCTACAAAATGGAGCTAAATTTTTCCTAGCTCTAGTTGTACTTGGTGCAATGCACTATCTACCGTGTATTTCATGGCTTCGTAATGCCAAATTTGATGTTTGATATTCTATTTTTCCATGATTTGCACTGTGAGTATTTTCAAGTTTCTAATTTTGAAAGTAGTTTTGTTTAGGATAAACTCAATGCTCAATCACGCACACATCAATTATCAATTGTACATGGATAGATGCACTATATCTTTACTGTATTTAGCGGTTTGGCAACACTATATCCGATATGTGATATTCCATTTGACCCATGACTTATTTTTTGTGAATTTTTAAGTTTTCAGTATTTCACATAGTTTGGTTGACAACACATTTAATATGCAGCTGCACACACTTAGTGTGGTGGTGAGTTTTTCTGTTTTATCAAGAAGTATAATCTAGTTAATGCATTTTCAAAAATTGATTGAACAATCAATTTTATAAATCGAAATCTGGTGAAACTTCACCCACATGTCGGGCATCATAAAAACTCATGGATGTTAAAAAATTGGACGCATCAGAAGTCTCGAGGACACCTGTCCGGAGGCTGGCATCTGGGGCCCTGAATGTGGGGATTCAGGGCCCCAAACACTAGCCTCCAAATAGGTGTCCTAGAGATTTCTAATGAGGCCAAAAGATTTTTGAATAGTTGACGTACCCTAGAGGAGTCCACAGGTAAAATTTCACGTTAATTGGATCATTGGTCATACTTTTCCAAAGCCGGGATACATTAATTCAAGTTTAAGGGTTTTTTGAAAGTTTTCTTATAAGTGATGGGACCTAAAATGGGCTGGCACTGGCTAAGGCACTAACCGGACCTCATGCCCTCATCAACAAACAACCCCACCATATAGCCTCGTGGGCCAAGAGCCTCTATCGAGGGATACACTATCCTAAATACTAATCACTATTGCACATTTACAACCTGTAATCCAACGAAGGTTCCCTTTCCCCGTCGCCTCAGAAAGAGATTATACATATATCGGCAATACATGCCACATATCACAGACACAACGGCACCCCATCGACTGATTGTCGTGGCCCTACTGCAGCTCTCCTACATCTTGGTGATTGGCCCCTCTCGATGCACTACTTCCACATATAGACGCATTTGAAACAAACTCCCCTCTTAGTTTCAATATATTTATCGTTCCAGGAATACAGTGATTCTCACTTATCCATCCCCTTTTGGACCCACCATCTAGACCTACAATCGGGTTGCTCACTCTCTCTACGTGGGTCAAGTCCTAAAGAAACCAAGTGCTATGCATCTAGGAGCTTGTAATTGATACCATTTAACGATGATTGATGCAAATGTGTATATGATTAAGTACTCAAACAATTGAAAAATAGCCTCGTGCATTGTGCAAATCCATTCTTTTCATGTTTCCATACACTAACATGTAATTACTGCAACGATAGAAGACACTGAGCCTTACACTTGTATTGTACTTCCCTTTATTTAACTTAACATCATCCTATATGAATAATGCAAAAACCATCAAATTTTATATTATATTTTAGCACTCAAACTTCCCTCCTCCCCTATCGTTTAAGGTTTTTCCTCGTTGCAAAGGGAAAGGGTTGATTTCATGTGTATTTCGCATGAAATAAGCAGTAAATACTCACAAAAATATATAAGTAGGGATAACTCGAGGCAAACCCTCATGCTTTATCCTCATTATACACTCACAGACACATCCATAATTTTCCATAATTTTTCTCATCCGTTCCCTATTTTTTTCCCTTTTAAAAAGTATTATTTTCTATTTTTTATTTATTATCATTAAAAATGGAATAAAATTAGCATTATTTTAGAGGTGTGGATCTTGGTTCCTTGGATAGTAAACATGTAGATTTTATTGGTGTTTTGTTTCATGCTTTCCCCATTTTAAGCCCAAAAATCCCATTTTTTCTCTAAAATCCATGGTTTTCGATTTTTTTTCATTTATTTCCCACACTTTAAGTGTATATTTTCTAATTTTTTTATTATGAAAGACTAAAACTAGTAGCAAACAAAATGTTCATCAATTTTCAGCCCATATGAACATTGCTAATCTCATCAAATGTAGAAAAATAGCAATTTTCTTTGTAAAAATGTCATTACCGTGTATCTTTTATTATTTCGGGTTTTGAAACTTGTTGCAAGTTTGCAAACCAAGCCCCGTTTGATGTTCAGCCCATCTCCACACTACCATCTTTAGCCCACCTTCGGTTTGGAAGCAATCCGGTACCGTGTCGAACGAGCATTCACCAACTGGGCTTCATCCTTCTTCACACGCAAGAACTGCCCCTTGCAGGAGAGACAGGGAGGAGAGAGAAAGACTGAAATTTTATCTTCACAACCAGGTAGCCATTTGACGTGTGGTTTGGAGCGATGGGGAGCGAAGATCAAGTGTATCTCAGGCATGTAATCAGTTGGGGGGCATGTTTGTAACCTCCATAGCCCCTTTCAATCATTGGGAAGAAGATAGCGCCTTCCCTACACGCCCATGTGAAAAACAGTGCCCCCTCCCCCCCAAAAATCCTTTTTTTTTTGTGGGGCTCTTTAAAGGGAGCCCCCAAAGGTCATGACTTTTGGACCATTCACACTTGCCTTTGGTCCTTGGCCTCCCGGACATCCTATCTCTAACATCCGGTACCTGAATCGTAGTTCGAAAAATCTTGGGTGTCATTCTTAAATTCCTCCACTGTTGGGCATCTCCGAGGGTCCCATCTGACATGCCAAATAATTATGAAAATTCATCAACTATCATCAAGTTGGTCTTTTAAGCCTTTTTCGGGCATTGCCACTTAAAATCGTACTGATTGCCACTGCCGCCTTCGAGGAAGTCTATTTTTTCCTTGAAATTCAAAATTTTTGGCTATTTTTAAGCACTTCTCGGCATCAAAAATCATTTGACATTGGCAACCATGGGATAGGACGACTCAGCCCGTCGAATCCCACGAACAAATCTGCACATAAACACAATCACAAAGAGCATGAAGTGAATACAAAATAGATACACAACAAAACACATCACAACTCTCACCCTAAACCCTTGGCAAAACCAAGGCATGAAATCCACGAGGAGTAGGCCTAGCATAATCTGATAGAAAGTCAAAAGCTAGTCACTAACCAACTGCTCCAACACAACCAATCTAACAAGAACCATCAAAAAGGTCATCCTCAGTGGTGGTCTGAACTACCTACCTAACTAAGGACAACTCAACTAGGAGCTCCTACTAGGTGAGGACTCCTATAGCCTGATCAACAAAGATTTTCTTTTAGCACATCGAGTCTTTAGCCTCTTATTTTCCATACTCGGGCGTGTAAAAAGGAGGGAGTTGAGCATAGTGACCCAAGGAGAGCAAGGCATCCACCTTAGGTCCTATCTCGGTACCCAAGAACCTACTAAGCCCGTGCAAGGCAACACTTAATCCTTTTCTAACGCTCACTTTTATTTTCTCTCCAACCGTCTTATATTCTTTGTTTTTCAGCCAGATGCCACCCCTCGGAAGACAAGGCATCGGCCCTGGATCTGACTCGTCCCCAGGAACCTACCAGGCCTTCGCAAGGTGATAAACAATAGCTCAATGATTTTTTTGTCTTTCCATTTCTATTTTTATAGGGGTTAGAACCCCTTTTTACACACCTCCGTATATTCATATATTGTCTTTCAAATATTTAGGGTTTTGTCTCTTTCCATCATTAGTTTAGCAAACTTCTCTAACTACCTCACAACTAACAGGAACGCCTAGAATGGCCGCCTAGTAGGTCAACAGAACAGGGTCACTAGAACTCCCATCTAAAACAGGTCTTACAATGCCTGACAATGCCTTGCAGGAGGCAATGACTACTCAGACCTCCCCCAAACATACAGAGCCTAAACTTGGGACTTCATGCCTTGAGTGCCGGTCCCCAACAAATAAAAGAAAGTAACCCTTACACGTACATACATCGTTAAGTGCTTAAGGAAAAAGACTCGAAAAGGGGACGAAACCACCTGGAATGGCCACAAGAATCTCCTTCGCAGCAAAGGCTCCCTCCAGTGACTTTGTCAACCTATATGTTGCAATCACTACAGCAAAAACCCATTAACCATAGTCGCACCAAACAAACGAATGGCCCTCTTGGCCTAAAGAAATAGCACATTTCACTACAAACTAGCTTGCCCTCTTGGCCTAAGAGAATAGATCAGTAAAACCTGAAAACAACTGGTCCTCTTGCCCTAAAGAAAACAAGCAAACCTGCTCATATAGATCCCTCCTTGGAAGGAGGCAGATATACAAATACAAACTCCAGTCCAAGGGGAAAGATAGGGCGCTCAGCCCTAAACTAAATGCATCACGTTATGACCCATACCTCCTGCATACACAACAAGAGGTGTACGCATAACATGTCGTCAAATCAACCTATGGGTCCAAGATAATAGTGGTAGATGGGTCTCGGCTACTCTTCTCATTACCCATATCAACCATCACCTGCCATATAATGCGTGGTCTGATAACATTCCCCACAAGCGACCAAGTCCCGTCTCATTACCAACAACAATATCCGGACTAGAACCACAGTTGAAAAAAAGGTCCTTCTCGTAAGCAAAATTGGCTAATGAATCCGCAAACTGATTCCAATAACGTGGAATGAGCTGAAGAGATATGCTCTCAAATTCATCAAGTAGGGTTATAGTAGTTCAACAATACATACAAAGGAGAGGATTCCGGACTATATATGTCCCATTAAGTTGATTTAAGATCAACAGGGAATCCCCTTTTACTAACAACCTCCTAATGCCACCTTTCTTGGCAATATTCAATCCCATAATCGGGGCTTTATACTCCGCCATGTTGTTAGTGAATCCCACCCCAAGATAAGCAGCTAATCTCATTGTAACTCCATGTTGGGGATCTCGGATGACTACTTCAACACTCCCTTTTATATGAGGCCCCCAAGACGCTCCATCAAAGTATAATGTGTACATCCACAATGGGTTTACACATCCATCAGGAACTCCCCTATTCATAATTATGATAATCAAAATTCAACATATTTAGAGGATGAACTGACGGCTTCATCCTACCCTTTTCATTAAACTCAACAGGGATACTTGTCAAGATTTGTAAACAATGATGGCAGAAAACTTTAATCTCCCACACAAAGGCACCGTCTTCTTGCTCAACCACTTTGTATCCCTTTCTCCACGAGATAAGCCTCCCTTGATGATATCTTTGCTCTACATATGGGTGCTCCAAATAAGGGATTAACCGCCCCATCAACCAGTTTAAGCTCTCCTGGAGGTCTCAAATCAGCCCCAGCATGGACCTGCAATGCATTTAGCACGTTAGCATATTTAGAAATAATAAGGTTTAATCTTATTAAGATTAACCTTATTATTGAATTCCACTCCTTATAGATCAGCTAATAAAATCGTGGACTTATTTTCACCTATCCGAAATATCTTGTAAGGGCCATCCCATCAAGGTTCCAGCTTTCCTGGAAATAGCTCTCTACGCACATCGTAATACAGAACTAATTGCCCTTTTTCAAAGGTATACTTCTTTGCCTTTAGATTCATGCAACCGCTTCATCCGACGTTTAGCTACCTCCCGATGCAACAAATTCTGCAATTTGAGCTTGTCCAAGTGGGCTATAGTCTCGTAAACCGCTCAAATAAGGCATCTTCATCACCCAAAGAATGATTGATTGCAAATCTTATGGTCGGCAACTCAATTTCTAAGGGAAAGACACACTCCTCCCCATAAACAAATTTGAATGGTGTGTGGCCAGTGGCTCGTTTAAACGTCGTATTATATGCCCAAACCACCACATGTAATTTTGTATCCCAGTCTCGTTTCTTTTCATAGACTATCTTGGATAGGATACCCACAAGCTACTTATTAGTACTTTCAACCTCTCCATTGGCTTGCGGATTATAGGGGGTCGTCTTATTATGCTTAATGCTCCATGCTTCAGTCACGCTTATTATTACCTTATTCAAAAAATGAGTATAGTGCATTATAGCAGCATACCAGGAGGGAATAGATGCAGTATCAATCTTAAACAATGTTTCCATGCCACTTCCTTCAGCCATGACCTCTTTTGGCTCTCCAAAATCCACAAGACACTCAACAATGCCTTGAAGCTTCGATGGCTTGCTCTTAATAAAAAACCACCCTCTCATAAAGAATGTAGTGCCTGAACTTCTTGGTCGCAAATACCATCGCAAGGCACAACTTCTCCATATAGGTGTAGTTAATTTTCGATATGCCCAATTTTTGACTAGCAAAAGCTATCGAATTGTACCACTTTTCCCCCCAAATTTGGGCCAAAAAACAGCAGCTGATACTATACATAGTTGCTACTGAAAATATATAGAACATTTCACCCCTTTTAGGTGCTTTTAAAACAGGTGCTTTGGCAAGCTCCTGCTTTACATCATCAAAAGATACTTTGCAAGCATCACTCCATGAAAGCTGACAATTAAAGGTCAATAGGTTCATCAGTGGCAACGTTCTTTCTGCCAAGGCATTGATAAACCTCTGATAATACGCTACTGATGACAAGAAGCTATGCACTTCCTTTAGAGTACACGGTGGACTCATGGCGACTATGACCTTGATCTTTTCAGGATCAGCTGCAATCCCTACAAAACTGACCACATGGCCTAACAAGAGCCCATAAGGGACTCCGAAGACGCACTTCCCTGAGTTGAGAGCTATGCAGAATTGTCTGCAATGCTCAAAACACTTCCGTAAGATAATTAACTATATATCCCTTATGGTGACTATCCCCAGATCGTCAATGAATACTTTCAATTCCTTGGGGAAAATGTCACCAAAGGTTTTGTCGGCTGTTCTTTGCCACAAACCTGGTGCATTACATAACCCAAATGCCATCACATGGTACGCAAAGGTGTCGAAGACAGTAATAAACATCGTTTTTAGCTTGACTTGCTCAGCAATCACCATTTGGTTATATCTTGCAAAGCAGTCCATAAATGAGTAGATTTCCCTACCTGCTAGTTGATCCAAAATTTGGTCAATAAACAACAACGGGTAGTAATCTTTAATAGTTTTCTTATTCAACTCTCTAAAATCCATGCAAAGTCGGATCTGATTATTCTTCTTCTTCGTGATCACAACTGGTGAGCACCATTCAATAGTATGCTGAACACAGGGAAGATCAAACCCACTTTCCACAACTTTTTTAGTTCCTCAAACAACCCGCCCCTTAATTCAAAAGGCATATGCCTTACTTTTTGACGTACAGGGCGGATACCTTCCTTTATAGGAATAGTATGCACAGCTAGACTGGGAGGAATACCCCTACGTTCGTCATAGCTCCAAGCAAAGATGCCACGAAACTCCTGAATCAGGGACACATAGTTCTCTCTCTCTTTCGAACTAAGCATAGAACCCAATTTGATTGGCCGTGAATCATTAGGCATACCAAGGTCTAGCTCAATAACATCCACGTCTCTTATTCGATCATGAGGCTCTATCGGCTCATTCAAGGTTATCTAATAAATATCCTCTTTAGTGAACCCTTCCTTAGATCCATCGCTCGATGACGTCTCACTATTAGATGGATCATATACTATTTTTAGTTCAGTGGAGGATAAAGGAGCTCTCTCACTCTGAGGAGACTCAGGGTAAGCATCCACTATTACATGATGGGCACCTTGACCTAAAATCGCTCGCCTAGCGGGTATATTGACTTGACAGTTTGTTCGTAAAATCCAGGGCCTTCCTAGCAAAACTCGATAGCTAGGACGTCCTGCAAACCTTATCACCCTAAAGTCCAAATAGCATTCCATGCTTGCAACAGTAACGTGGACTTTAGTGATGCAACCTTCCGGTTGTCTTAGACTATCATCCGCCATCCTAAGAAGTGTAAAGCCATCTTTTTGAATTTCAAGACCTAGCCACTCCATCAAGTCTGAACTTATGATATTGATGGAGAATCCAGTGTCCACGATAGTGTGTTCCACTAATATTCCATCCACATACATTGGAACCCTAGGGCAATGCTTTTCAGCATGATCAAACCAATATTCTCCCACTCTAGCTATGCCCAAAGGTTCTACTGTATACCCGATATGCAGAATTTTCTTGAATTCCTTACATACTCGTGGAGAAAGTTTAATCAATTGTAGGAGATTCACATCTAGTTTGACTTCGCAAAAGAGAACTTGCTAGATCAAAGTCATGGTAGTTAGCCAAAGTTCTCTTCTCGCGCCAAACCATTCTTTCCTTTGGTTGTTGGACCGGTGGCTTTAGTGCCTCTTTTTTTACTTTTGTCTTCTTTCTTGGCACCTCTCTATCCTTCTTAGGATCCACTTTATGGTCAACAAGCCTTAGAGGTCCACCTTCCATATCCGGATTTAGGACTCGCTTTTCCCTAGCATCCTGCTTAGGATTTCCCTCGACAGGTTTTATAGTTCCTTTATCACCCTCTTTAATCTTTTGCCCTCTTGTTACGGCTCGTAGATTAGAATTTTCAGCATCATTGACACGTACAACCTCAATAAGACTGACTCCACTGCCATGAGGCAACTCCTCTACAACAGCCTTTCCTCGTTGTAGTATTTGTCTTGGTCCCTCATCTTGCTAGAGATTATTCCCTTGTGTGCGATGATTAACTGGACCATCTTGTTTACTTCCTTGTTGGAGAGAATTACCAACAAGTAGCAGCTAAGTGGCCAAACTTTCCACAAATATCACATTTGACATTTGGGCAATTTCTAGGGAAATGTTGGCCACCACACCACTTACAGTTGAATCTTGAGGGGCCACCCTCTTTAGGGTGTCGACTCCCTATCAAATTATGTTGCTTCTTAAGGAAATTGACATCCATAGCTATTTGTCGATACTGTTTAGAGATCATATCGGTGTAGTGCTTCATCATGTCCTTAACTTCACCAAGGACATTGGAGGCACTCGACTCGTAGCCGTGATCGTCAGTTTGTCATCCCATGGGCCTAACCACTTTATTAGGTATTGGTTGTTGACCTACTAGGACAACATTAGGATTCATTGTTTGGCCCCCACTATTTAGTGAGGCCGCCTGACTAGCCATGGGCATAGTCATGCTAGGAGGAGCTTGTAGCAAATTCGGCATGATCCCTCCTCTCCCATTTACGTTTGACATGGGATCCCCTTGACTCCCATTGGTCAAGGTCAAGTTATTACCATTCTAATTTATCATTGCTGCATAAGCCGCTTGCAAGCGTGACTCTACTCCTTTTGCTTGGGTAATAGCAGTGTCAATGTCGGCCAAAGCAACACTACTCAGCTGCACCTGGATATTAAAATCCAATCCATGTAGGAAATATTGTAACTGGGCAACCACTGGAATGGGGATATAAGTATTTAGTTTACGAAGAACTTACTTTAATTCTTGGCATAGGCCTAGACATTCTCATTTGGCTCTTGGCGTGTTACATTCAAGACACGCAACCAATATTGTCCACCCTTCTCAAGGGCAAACTCTCTATGGAAAGCCGTAAAGAATTGGGCACTGCTAGTTATGGTTCTGGCTTCAAGATCGTGGTACCATACTGCCGCTCTTCCTTTTAACGTCATGTTGAAGAACATCATTAGGTGTCCTTTGTCTTGGATTCAATAATTGAACATGAGTGTTTGAAACTCCTTAATGTGGAGTTCTCCATCTTCTTCTGCTAACCCATGGAAAATGGGCAGCAAGGCTCCTAATGTCAAAAAATTTGGTGTCCCTACTGGAATTGCGATAGGTTGTGCCATGGCTACAATCGGATTTACAATAGGAGTTTGTGTAGGTAAAACTACACCCCCACTTGTTGTGGGTTGATTAACTAAAAGTAGGAAAGTACTAAGACTTCCACTTGCACTCAAAGAGCTACTTGTAACACTTAGGTTACTAGAACCACTGCCACTTATGTGCAACGGACTGCTCCTTTGAGAAGAATAATGACTTACAATCTCCAACCGCCATCTAGCCCTCTCAGCACGTTCTGCTTTTTGTATTTTGGCTTGACGGTCCTTGTCAAAATACATAAACCAACTATTTGGTCCCAAAAAACCCTAGATTCGAGAACCACCACTTGTTGGCGGCTCCTGATAGATGCACCACTGATGGGACCTAAAATGGGCTGGCACTGGCTAAGACACTAGCTGGACCTCATACTCTCAACAGACAACCCCACCACACGTCCTCATGGGCCAGCAGCATCTGTCAAGGGATACACTATCCTAAAAACTAATCACTATTGTGTGTTTATAGTCTATAATCCAACAAAGGTTTCCTTTCCCTGTCTCCTCAAAGGGAGATTATACATATATCGACAATACATGCCACATATCACAGACACAAGGGCACCCCAACGACTAATTGTCGTAGCCCTACTGCAGCTCTCCTACATCTTGGGGATTGGCCCCTCGATGCGCTGCTTCCACATATAGACACATTCAAAATAAACTCCCCTCTTAGTGCCAATATATTTATCATTCCAGGAATGCATTGATTCTCACTTATCCGTCCCCTTGGACCCACTATCTAGACCTAGAGTCGAGTGGCTCACTCTCTCTACGTGGGTCAAGTCCTAAAGAAACCAAGTGCTATGCATCCAGGAGCTCTAAGTGATACCATTTAATGATTCTTGATGCAAACGTGTATATGATTAAGTGCTCAAACAATTAAAAAATAGCCTCGTATGTTGTGCAAATCAATTCTTTTCATGTTTCCATACACTAATGCATAATTGCTGCGATGAGAGAAGACACAGAGCCTTACACTCGTGCTATGCTTCCCTTTATTTAACTTAACATCATCCTATATGAATAATTCAGCAAGTGCATCAGATTTTATATTATATTTTAGTACTCAAACTTCCCTCCTCCCTTACCTTTTAAGGTTTTGCCTCGTTGCATAGGTAAAGGAGTGATTTCATATGTATTTTACACGAAATAAGCAGTAAATACTCATAAAAACATATAAATGGAGATAACCTGAGGCAAACCCTCATTCTTTATCCTCATTATACACTCACAGACACATCCATAATTTTTCATAATTTTTCTCGTCCGTTCTCTATTTTTTTCCCTTTTAAAAAATATTTTTTCCTATTTTTCATTATTTATTATCATTAAAAATAGAAGAAAATTAGCATTATTTCAAAGCTGTGGCTCTTGTTTCCTTGGACAGTAAACATGTAGATTTTATTGGTGTTTTGTTTCATGCATTCCCCATTTTAAGGCCAAAAATCCCATTTTTTCTCTAAAAACCATGCTTTTCGGGTTTTTTTCATTTATTTCCCACACTTTCAGTGTATATTTTCTAAGTTTTTTATTATGAAAGAATAAAACCAGAAGCAAAAAAAATGTCCATCAATTTTCAGCCCATATGAACATTCCTAATCTCATCAAATGCAAAAAAAGAGCCATTTTCTTTGTAAAAATGTCATTATCGTGTATCTTTTATTATTTTGGGTTTTCAAACTCATTGCAAGTCTGCAAACTAGGCCCTGTTTGATGCTCAGCCTGCCTCCATAGTGCCATCTTTAGCCCACCTTCGATTTGGAAGCAATCTGGTACTGCACCGAACGAACATTCACCAACCAGGCTTCATCCTTCTTGCCCCTTGTGGGAGAGAGAGGGAGGAGAGAGAAAGATTGAAATCTGATCTCAACAACCGGGCAGCCATTTGACGCATGGTCTGGAGTGATGGGGAGTGAATATCAAGTGTATCCCATGCATGTAATCAATTGGGAGGCCTGTTTGTAACCTCCATAGCCCCTCTAAATCATTGGGAAGAAGATGGCACCTTCCGTGTACGCCCGCGTGAAAAACGATGCCTCCCCCCCAAAAAATCTTTTTTTTTGTGGGGATTTCTAAAGGGAGCCTCCAAAGGTCATGACTTTTGGACCATTCACACTTGCCTTTGGTCCTTGGCCTCCCGAACATCCTATCTCCCGCGTCCAGTACTCGAATCGCAATCTGAAAAATCTTGGGTGTCCATCTTGAAGTCCTCCACTGCTGGGAATCTCCCAAGTTCTTTTTTGACATGCCAAATAATTATCAAAATTCATCAGCTATCATCAAGTGGGTCTTTTAAGCCTTTTTTGGGCATTGCCACTTAAAATCGTACTGATTGCCACCGCCGCCTTCAATGAAGTCTATTTTTTCTCTGAAATTCGAAATTTTTGGCTATTTTTAAGTGCTTCTCAGCATCAAAAATCATCTTTCAATAAGTTTAAAGCTGCACCTCATTGTACACATTTCACTTTTGAGTTTTGATTTTTCTCTCCTAGAAGACCTGGCATGCACCAAGCAAGCGGCCCGGAGACACCCCCTAGAAAACCTATGCACAGGCCACCTCCCCCAACTCCACCACCACCACCACGTTAGCATCGCAAGTGTCGATGGAAGCCATGCACAGTGGCTCTTTGTAAGATCCGCCATTATCAAAAGACCACGTACCTCTTGATACCAAAGGCTCCATTCCAGAAGCTAATGCGTGAGATTATGGAGGATCGCTGGACTACCCAAGCCCTCCTTACACTACAGCAAGCTGTTAAAGCTTACATCATCGACTTGTTTGGAGACTCAGTCTTTGCAGTAGTACATGCAAGGAGAGTCACCGTCATCGATAGGGATTTGCGAATAGTGAGGTTCTTCCAGCGATGGAAGGATAGTCCTTGTGGAGATCAACAATGATAGGGGTGTACTACCAAAACATATACAGAATGTAGCTTCCAAAGAGATTTTGTAAAACCCTGGTTGTAATGGATTCCATGTAAAATGTTATGAGTATGAATACAAATTTTTTGGCACGTCTAAATTTTGTTTATTCGCTTGTTATTTGTTTTATTTATGTCTTTAAGTTATCATTACATGCACTCAAACGAATACATGTTGCACACAACCTTGATAAAGCACTAAGTATTAAATTTGGGGTACGAATCGTGTTGCATATAAATCTGATAAATAAATGTAACATTCAAGTAAAAAATAATAATAAACGACACGTATGACAAACTACATTGCATGCAAATCCAACAAATATCAATTTTCATTACTTCAAGAGAAGATTACAAATTACATTACATAGGTGATGAGATATCATTTGGCATTAAGTACATCTACTCTCTCCTAGGCTTCTTTGAGCTACACTCCCCATGGTCATGATCATAGGCAACAACACATTTTTCCCTAGTAGTTCATGCCTAATGACATTGGGATCTTCAACACCAGAAACCATGCCACGGGCCACCATGGAAAAAAGTGGCCTAGTCCTAGTACTAGAGAATAAGTAGAGGAGCTTCGAACGTCGAAGCAACACTACTTTCTCCAAGCTAGAGTTCGTTGGGATGGTCTTAAAAGGCCCAGCCTTCATTAGTGCCCTCAACTTCAAGAAGTTCTCAGCAAAATCCGGAGAGCATGTCTTATGGAATACCATGATGTCACTCATAAGCTTGCTAATATACTCCTTCAATGCCGAGTCCTGTACCCTTCCGTGGCTACCAAATCAGCCACCTTGTCTAGATGAAAATTCATCTATATAGACAATATCTTGCAGCACACAAGTTCAGTGTCAGACTCACTATGTATGGAGTGTGCTAAAGATATATACATCAGATTTTTGTGCACACTCCCGAAGCCCTAGAGGCCCTACTCATAAATTTTTGCACGAATCTAATAACATTAATCGAATAACATTACCTTCTCTACATCATCTATCTGCTACTATAATGGAGCATCTAGGTCTACTCCTACAACTAGGCCACCCTTGCCTCTCTCTTAGGAAGGTACTGCATAGTTAGGTTGAGGTCCAAAAATGCTTTCTTGCAACCGCTCAAACTCCTCATCTGAGATCTTATATTGTGGCGCCGCATTCTCAATCTGCTCTTGGATACTCACAATGGCATAGATGTCATTGACACTCGTGCCATCATATCAAGCCACCTCATTAACATGTGCTAGCACATCTTGTATATCAAAATCTATAAAATCATCAAGTGCATCACACTCCATGATAGTATATATTTCTTCTTTTCTTAGCTCCAAAATTTCTAGTACATCCTACATAAGTAAATATTCCACCCCCTCAATGATGATAGCATGGAGAGAAGCGAGGGGTGGCTCACCACTTGTCGGTGTCTCAACAGGGCAAGCAGGTGGGTGAACAATGGCTAAGCTTTGTGTTGCCCTACTCTTGGATTGAGTGTGATCTCCTCAAGTTCCCTCTCGAAATACTCTAGTTGTGGCCAAGAGGGTGTGTCGATGTCTTCATCACTGTCTTCTTGCACCTGAGTGCACAAAACATATAGAGAAAATGCTACATCGTGCTCGATGAGGTCCATCATGGCATGGTCTTGGGATGAGGTGGGTGCAAAGATGATGTCCCACATGCACGAGGGCTCGATTTATTACCTTTGCATGGCTTGATCCAGCATGTAAACTATATAAGAAAGCTATGGGGGCCCATCTCAGAGCAGAGTCCGAAATAAAGCAAGCTCTCTAGACTCAAGGGCGTGCAAAACCTAGGGTATATTTGGTCTCCTATGTGTGCATAGCGTGTGGAGCTAATCCATGCAGTGAAGGTGGGAGTGGTAGCCATGACACACAAAGAGAGAAGGAAGGAGAGCATAAGCGTAGAAAAGTAGAAA
Source organism: Lygodium microphyllum (assembly GCF_053477565.2). Lineage (NCBI taxonomy): Eukaryota > Viridiplantae > Streptophyta > Polypodiopsida > Schizaeales > Lygodiaceae > Lygodium > Lygodium microphyllum. The sequence goes on from NC_141154.1 coordinate 12,957,064, forward strand.
ATGAAAGTGAAAATGAGTTTGGAGTTATCACTTTTATGTATCTAGGGTTTTAAATAAAGGTTCTTTTTTAACCCTAAAGTTTCAAATTAAAACTCTTACCTTAGTTTCCTTATTTCAATACTTTAAAATAGTCGTTAAAATTACTCATATAGATAAATGCTTCATTCTACATTATTATATCTTCAAATATACTTGGATCACTAAGTATATTCAAGTCCAACTACATAAAATATAGAAAAAATTTAAGAAAAGAAATCTAAAATACCTACAAAATCCCTTGGATCCAATTTAATATTTAATTTTAAATAATAAGTAGAAGAGATGAGCTGCAATATATCATTATGTAAAGACAATATTGCATAGATTATAGAACTCCTACATGCAATTTAATTATGATTTCAACGAGCACGATTGACTAATTACAATATGTATTATCACACACTTGGATTATAGTAAACTAAGATTATCTAAATTGAAAGTATTGAGAAGTTTTAAAAAAATTTATACTCGTTCTTTATTTTTTAAAAATACAAGGATTCCACTATCTCAAGGATATGTGGAGAAGCACATTGTTTACATGTCATGGATTGCTCACTACGAATCTTGACTTTTCTATTATCTAACTTGAAATAGAAGTTGCATAAGGGCTATTTAGACTTGAAATAGAAGAAATGGGCCAATGGCTCTTTGCGCTAACCACAAAAGAATTATGACCATTCCACAAGATAACCACATTTATGAGAGCTATATGTGTCTCATTTCGAGTATCTTGATCCAAGCTGATCCACTCCCCTCGCAAACGTTGCCATCTTCTATATCTAAAGCGAATGCACAAAGTTTTTCCAGTGATGAAATACTTATAATAAAAACAAAAATAATGGTAAGGAAATGAGAATAACACAACAATCCATCTAAGCAAGACCTATGTCAATTAAATCAAGGCATTCAAAGTAGTAAAAAATATTTACCTGAATGCGAGGTCAAATTGGTTGACCCTGCCACTCAATTGTCTCATCAAAATGTGTTCTTTTGACTTGCCAAGACTCACCCAATAGCTCTCATCCATTCCTCGGATGGATACTTGCATTGATAATAAGTAATCTTTGTTTTTTTCAGAACATCACATTGTTGAGATATCGAGCTCCACTCATGATATGCCAGGGTGACCGTTGTGCATTTATGTCACCGACTTGTCAGTTGTAGATGCGGTTGGTACACCGCCCATGAATAATAGCTAGATGACAGCTATCTTTATCTACTCTAGTTCGTGGCTCAGTTAGTATGCCACCTTAGTTAGTTGTCTTTGGTTTGAGAGCCATATATAGGGTTCTTCTATTTCTTTGTATGAGACTTCTTTTTGGCTTACACAACTAAGAAGAAAAAAACTGTTTTCAACCTCCACCTTTGTGTGTATTCCCCCATTGTGCAAGCAAGAAAGCTACAAGTAAGACTCCTTTCTTCTCTCCCACAATCTTGGCACACATAAACCAAACAAATGTGCAAACAATGAGAATGGAATAAACCAACTAAGATGCACATCTTTGGAGCCTGTGGTGGGTTTCATAGCAGTACTGATGTTAGAATTTATCTTGGACTTACATGCTCATGACAACTCCAAGCTATCAATCAACCATTCACCACTAGATAGTGACGGCAATGGGACGTGCTACAATGTTTGGCTTTCTACTGCATACAATGAATTAAAAATATATATATATTGACTTGTAAAGTTATTATCATAGATCAAAGAACCTATGTCTTCATGCCAAGCATGTATCTTGCAGCTCAAACATTCCACATTCTGCCATTCATGCAAAGTTGATGGATATAGAGCTATCGGTAAAACAAGATTGAATTAGAACACTGCAAAGATTTTTAAAAACAACTCTGATGCAAAAGAATAAACAACTATAAAATTTAAAAACTTACTGTTTTGTCTATCATTTGCAATGTAGTTCTTGTCATGTATAGAGATTTATTTGTGAGTATAAACATGTTGGATCAACACTTATGTTACTGTACTTGTTCCATTAAACACTTTTTTGAACTCTAAAATTCTACCTTTCCAATGTTTGCTAGGGTTTGCAACATTGTTACACCTGACCTTGAAACTCCCTCGAGTACTTGGGTGCATCAAAATCCAATCCAATTTATAGTAATATCACAAATCCAATTACTGCCACTATCTTTCCTATTGAAGACCTGCACTGCAAGTATGTTACTGATGTTTTTCCTTCGTGAAGACATCTATATAACCAAATAGAAAGGTTACTAATTAGCATGTGTATAATGTGCAAATGTTCTCTCCAAATGAAATGAAATTTAAATGGAGCAATTTAGCAAAACATTGTACCTGTAATTCTTTTCATAAAAAAACATTGTACTTGTAATTCTTTTCATAAAAAAGCCCAGAGATGTTGAACAAGAAGTTGACTTATAACAAGACCATTTTTCCTTCGCTAACAAATTCCTAGAGTACAAAAATAAAAGAAATATCAAGTCAAACCATACATATAACTTACATAGGCTTTGTCCAAATGAGTTGAAACTTAACCATGGAGCAACAGAAAAAAGTGGCAATATGCATGTGGCTCTCTTTGCAAAGAAGCCCAAAGATTTTGAAGAAGTTGAGTTTTTCAAAAATCATTATTCGCCACCCTCAAAGACTCTTGGAGTAAAAAACAAAGGAAAACTCAGTATCTATATAGCTTGCGTACATTTTGTCCAAACAAGATAAAATTTAATTATGGATTAGCAGCAAAAAAACAAGACAGCATACCTGTAACTTTGTTTACAAAGAAATTGTAAGATATTGAAGAAGAAGTTGAGTGTTCAAAGATCATTGTTCTTGACTATAAGAGAATCCTAGAGTACCAAAACAAAAGAAATTACATGTCAGAGAATGCACATAACTTGCATAGGTTTTGTCCAAATGAGATAAGACTTTACCCTACCTAGAACATCCATGGAAGAGAACAATATACCTATAAATTTTTGTGAAGAAAATCCTATGGCTTTGGTAGAACAAGCTATACTCTCATCAAACATGTGAAACTCACTCTATGTTTGTGTAGAGGAAATGAAATTTCACAGGGTTAAGATAAGGCAAGCAACAATGAGGCTGTAAAATTTCATCAGGAAAGAAGAAGCAGGAAAAGAGATATGATAAATTTGAGTTTTGCCAAAGAAAGAGGGCGAAATTGAAAAGGGGAGAAATGAAAAGTCAAACATAAAAAAATTTAAAAAATTTGAGTCACAAACTTCCAAGAAGTGTCAGCATTGTTGGGAATATTTGGGCCAATATGGCTAGAAGATTCATGTTAAATGAATCTAGAATCCCAACTCTCTCATTGTGTAGGCCTATATTTTTTTATTCGCTCCCTAAGGGGCAAAAAAGAGAGTCCATATTTCTCCTAATGCCGTACTTCTCATGCAATTATAGTGAGAGACAAAATTTGTGGAAATATAGACTCAATAGCCCAATAAGGGCAAGTCTAGGTCTCGTGGTGGATAATCATATAGCAAGTCTCGTCATCTATCTACAATCTAATTGATCCATCCTTCTTTTCTAGAATAGAGTTGGTGCACCCTATAGCCCAATAAGGGCAAGTCTAGGTCTCGTGGTGGGTAATCATATAGCAAGTCTCGTCGTCTATCTCCAATCTAATTGATCCATCCTTCTTTTCTAGAATAGAGTTGGTGCACCCTAAGGGGAATTTCTGGGTCAAATATATCCTTGATTTAACAATCCTTTGAGTTGCTTCTCCTTTGATTCAATTTCTTTGGGGGTGGACATCTTGTATGATCTCTTGGCGCAATGTTTCATGCATCCGGGACTAATTTGATTTCATGATTGACTTCCCTTTTTGGGGTTAGCTCTGTAAACTCCTCTCAAAATAGATTTGGGAATTCCTTTATCAAATAGGATCCTTCATCTTCCTTAGGCACTTTATATCATTTATTGAGCTTAATGAGATAAACTAGGGATCTCGTAAGCCTTTTGTTATGTGTGATGCCTTTGGAAAGCAGGATCTTAGGCTCTTCTACTTTGCCTTGAGTTGATCCTAGCTCTCCTTGGGGACTTCAAAAGGTTATTAATCCATTGCTACAATGAGTGATGACATCATTTAGTATGAGCCAATTTATTCCCAATAGACAATTCTACTCTTCTAGTTTCATAACTATAAATTTGTTTTTTTCTTGTGTTATCCCTAGTTCAATTCTAGTTGCTTTAACATGTTGGGTAGATAGAATCCTTTCCATTGGCTAGATCCACTAGTAAATTTTTAGTAGGCTCAACTTCTAATTGTAACTTATCAACACACTTTAATGAAATGAAAGAGTGGGTACTACCACAATCAATCAAAACATTAAAGGAAATACATTTTTGACTTTCTGGCATCTAGATTACTAAATATTAGTGATTTTCACCCTTGTTTTCTAGAGCCATGTGCACTATTTCTCTTTCAATTTCTTGTCTAATGGTTGGGTCTTCTTCTTTATCCATCTCTTCAAGGTGGGATTGTGTTGCTACTATAGGTCCTCTATTGTAGCCACTTGTAGCATTGTTGGGAGTTACATTTCAACAATTGAATTATTTAGGACCAATTGTATTATTTAGCTCAGGTCATTAGGCTCTAAAATAGTCCACTTTATCATACTTGAAACATCTTTGCTCATCATCTTGTTTAGTGAACTAGGTGAGTGCATTTGCAAGATTGGGTCAACTCTTCTTTCATTGGCCATATTATTAGTTTGATTATTGTCTTATGGGATAAGATTGCTACCCATCACACTATTGGTTTGTCCCTAATAATGTTGGTTGTTAGGCTTATTATTAGGGGTTTTACTAGTAGCTTTGCTCAAAGCAGTGTATTTTAAAATCATTCGGCCCTATAGATATTAATTGTCTAGTCAAGAGATGATTAAGATCCTGGTAGAACCTTGCCACATAGTCTTCTATATCCATTACAAGCACATATTTCATTAGGGTTACTAAGCCCAAGTAATATGCTTCTAGGAATAAGATCTGTTAGCTTAGATTAAAGAGCACATTTATCTTGGTTGATTTGTACATGGTTGGAAGATGTCTCCCACTCAAAAACTCTTTTAATTTCTTTTTATGTAACAATAGCTTTCGTGGAGCCACTATTCTTCCACGATTTCTTCTACTATAGATGGTATCACCAATCTTGGTGAACATTACTTGGTTTGCAATGGTCATCCCTATGTAGCAATATAGTAGTCTCCCATGGACTCAATCCAAATCTCAACACATTTGACTCCATGTCCTTCCCTTTTCCATCGAACTTAGGGGGCTTGAAATGCTTTCAAAGGAACTTCTTCTCCTATAGTTCAATAGGGTTAGTAACTTGAGGAGTATCTTGTAAAATATGGATTTTTCATTGGGATTTCTTGAAATAACATAGTTGACTTAATGCAAGAAGTTTGCTATAATGCAAGAAGATCTAGTTTTATTACCATCCAAATTAGAATACAAGAAAGAATCAAAGAGTCATTTTATTCAAATCGAAAGGGGATACAAATAGTTTAATTATGAAACTCACTAATATCAATAGATCTAAAGGTAGGTGGTCAAAAAAGGGTATCAAGAATGTGAAATTGACTTGGTAAGTCTAGAAGTCCCTTTATAGCATAATTATTATACTAGGACCTTCTTAGTCTTGTAACTCTTTTTGTGGAGATATAAGGGTTCAAATGGATTAGTTGCTTGTAGATATAGGGGTTCAAATGGAATTTATGAAAACTATAGTAAAAAAGAAAGCTTACTTTGGACTCTCTAAAGATGAATATCCAAGCTAGCTTAAGCCCCTTTATCCAATGGATTTACTTAATATTTGATCTCAAAGTATGCTAAGTGGCAAGTATTGATAAAGCAATAGACTCCTGTGTGTATCCAATGATGCTCAGTGTATAGGAGGGATACGTTATACATCCGTTCAAGAATCATCATCAATTGTCGGGACTAAAAATGGGCATGACACTAGCTCTAGGGCTCTGACAGGCCCTCATGTACTCACCCAAATAACCCCATGACCTTGCAACTAGGAGCATATAGACACTATGAACTGATTTGTCAAAAGAATGCATTTGTAGATATAATCTCTAGATTGTAGTCCAATGTGATGCCCTCCTTGACTCCAAGTAGATGGAGCATCCAAATATATAACTGACTAGTACCTCATAACACAAACAAAGGGAGCACTCCCCAATTTATTGCCATGGCCCCACTAAGGTTTTACTACATGCTAGGGATTGGCCCCAATATGCACCATCTCAACATATAACACATATGCACAAAGTCCACTCTTCACAATATTCGTTCCAAGAGATTGTATATTCCTTAACAAATTAGTCCCCAATAAAAGATTTATACTAAACCTACATCATAGGGAGCCTCACACTCATCTTAGGCCAATAGTTTGAAACCAAGTGCTATGCATCTAGGAGATAGTTCTCTTTATACCATGTCGATGCGATGCAATGCAAAGTGGATGAATTTTACTGCACAAACATTTTTCTTAAATGAAATCATCATTGTGAATGTGCTCAAACATTCTTTCCATGATTTTTTTCACTAACGACTTTACTGTGATGATAAGGTAGTGCAAGACTACTCTGTGCCATTGTACCTCTTAACATTTAAATAAGATCAAACCCTATATGAAAGTTGTAGCAAATGAATCAAATTTTGAACCACATTTAGCACATAAAACCCCTGTCTCCCTACTGTTTAGGGTTTTTCTTGCGATGCGTAGGTTAAGAGGTGTTTCCATGTATATTTTTTCATAATTTAAGCAATAAATATGCAGTAAAACATACAGATGGGGATAAACTAAATCCAATCCTCATGATTTATCTCCATTATACTTGCACAAACATAATCCTAATGTTTTGCGGACAAAAACTATTTTTTCCTTATTTTATTTGTCTCAAAAATTGATTTTTTGGTATTTTTTCTTATTTTCTTCATGTAAAAGGATAACTTTTTTTATTTTAAGATTCAAAAAATTAATTTAAATTATGTTCCATCATCACACTTGCTATCCTCCCATATGCACATGATTTGATCACCCGAAATTAAGAAAAACATCATTTTTTCTTAAAACACGTATTTCAAGGTTTTAAAAATTAATAATTCATAATTACAAACACAGGTTCTACATTTTATGATTCCTAACTCTCAAACACTTCACAACCAAGCTTCAAAAAAAAAAATCATCACATATGAACATGATTTGCACTATGAAATGTAAAAAAGAATCCAATTTTCCATTTAAAAAGAGGCTTACCGCTAGTTTTTCTGTTTCGGGTCTCAAGAATTGATTTTAGTTGGACAGCAATTGACCCATCATTGGTCTCCAAATAGCGCTGATCATCAGTACTCAGCATCAATAAGGTGCCACATCATTTTGGTTCAACCATCATGTGAAAATTTTGGGGGTTGGGGGCTCCCAAAGGTCACCACCCCTCCCCCTTCTGAAGTCTCTTTTATAGTCTCTTATTTGACCCTTCATGCCTGGATAGAGCCATCTCACACGTTCGATGACCAAATCACAATCTGAAAAATTTTTTATATCTATCTTGGAGTCTCACATTGTCTAGAACTCGTTCCACTTCATTCTGGCACCTGGAAAAAGAACTAAAAATCCGATATTGCTATGAAGTCCATCTTCAAAAGTGCTTTCAAATCTCACCTCTTCCATGGTTGCTTAAAATCGTTAGGTTTGCATCAATTGCTTCCAATGAGCTTCTATTTTTGCCTCAAATTAACAAAAATTGGCACATTCTCACTCTCATCAACTCATCACTCTAGTCGAAGTCCATGGAAAGCATCATTAATACATACATACATTGGAATACTAGGAATCAAAACAACAAATCGATCCCTTCTTGTAACACAATAGAAAATTAGTTCTATACATCCAAACTCAAACCAAATTTAGCTACAATTGAAAACCAAGTCCAATCATTGAAAGCAACTCCAAGAATCTAATTTATTTATTTATTCAAAATCTTTTGTAGAGTTTAGGTAGGATTAAAGTAATATATAGGTTGAGTCAATGTCACGTAACACTAGGTTGAATTATTTTTTCCCTCAAAGGTGTTCTAAATACATTAATGGCCATGATTAGATAACCCAACTCACTATAAATTTTTATGTTTGGGACATAAGACTTATGAGATCAAATCCCAATAAGCTTTAGGTCAATAATCCTAGCAAGCCAATCATAGAAATTTGGTCCTGGGGACTAAGAGTATCTAAATGTGGCCCTCTTTGTTCAGGCTATGATGATCTAGGGTAGTGTAGTATGGTGGGCCTATGTGTTAGTGTAAGTGCTCATGTTCTTAAGCACACACAAGTACACATGAGCGCATGCAAGTGCAAATGGCACACACAAGTATGGTCAAGTGCACACAAGCACACAAGGATTGGCTTAGTACATGCTTATGTGTAAGAGGTTTAGAATGACCAAGGATATAGGAAGTGCATAGAAGGTCACACAAGTGCACTAGGGAGGTAGAGGCAACGTTTATAAGCAATGGACCTAGAGTGCACATACAAGTAATAGTGCACTCAAGTGCGTATAAATACATGTGTCACATGCCAATGCTAGCCCCAATGTCAATGCACACATGTGCACACTAGTGCATGTGTGCATACGAGTGTACGCTAGTGTATTGCAAGGTGCCGCCTTTCTCCCTCCTTCCTTTGACCCTCCCTTGCAAACATGGTGGATTTTGGGGTTGGAATTGAGAGGAAAGAGACTCTTGCAACTACATGTGATGTGGCACGGTGATTGCACTTGTGTGTATACTAGGAGGTAGTAGTGCACAATAGGTATACAATGGAATCTAGTGGAATTAATCTAATAGTGAGTACACAATGGTGTGTATGTGTGGTGCAACTAATTATGTAAGGCTATGTGTAGGGTGTTGTTACGAAGTGAAACACGTGGTAAATCTTGCAAATCAAATCTCAATCATAAACAAAGACCTTAGTGGAAAAATCTAATAAATCAAACATCTCAACTATTAAATACAAACAACATTATAATACATAAGAGGATTTAAATAACTCAATAAATTGAGAAAGACAAGAGAAAAATGCATGATTGTCCCAATCTCCCCCATGGCAAAAGCCATGGTTTACCATCCTTAATTATATATTATAGTTTTACATGGATATTTGCATTCATATCTTACATATAATTACAAAAAAAGTACAAATATCAATTGAAATACAAAGTTTTAAGAGTCAAGAGGTATCATGTAATATGCTACAGTTGTTGCAGAAAATTCTGTGCTCTGAATCTTGATATTTTGACATCACCATCTTGTCCCGAGCATGCCAAAACCCCCCAAAACGACTCTTAAGTTCTGAATTCTGATTCTGGATGAGGGAGAAATGAAAAAACTCAAATTTCACTCTCTTCTCATGTTTTGCGTGCGATCCTGTTGCTTTTATAAAGAAAGCTAGAAAAGCCTTCTAAAACTTAACCACATTAAGAAAATGACAAGGTATTCCATAAAGAAAGCTTATTTCAATAAAAGCATATCTTAAATCTCATATTCTAAAATAATATATATTAAAAACAAATAAATTAACAGTACTAAGGATAATGATCTAATTATTATTAAAGAAGTTTAAACTTATAACTTACAAGTAATGTAATAATTTTAATAATAAAATATCATATAAATACATAATATTATATATTATACTTAAGATAACTGATCATAATTATGAAATTTATGCTTGGACTTACGCTAATGTCCAGTGCTACCCAAAGCCACCGCTACCTGCACTACACATCAACTAAAACATTCACAATTGTTTATAAATAAAATAAACAAACAATAGTAAATACCTAACAGTCTTCAACTACAAATAATTAAAATAGGTTGGAACACTGTCCTAACCTTAATTTAATTCAAGTGCATACTCTAAACTCATAAACATCCCTTAATTTGATATGTATTTTGCAGACTCACCCATGTGTACATTAAATTAATCTGACGCACGAAAAGGACAACTGTCCCCATCAACTTCTCGCACAAGGAATCTACCTTGTGTATAGTACGGGCATCATCAAATAAATATAGTTTTATAAAATCCATCGAAAAACCTCGTGGAATCTATCATGGAATATGCCTCCTAGCATCAGATGTAGTGTACCAAGTGGCATAGTGCACTAGGGTTATGTACTAATGCATAAGGTTGTGCAAATCGCACATAAATAAGTGCACTACGGATAGTGCAACAGAGGTCGCAAGGTGAGGGTTAGTGCACTATTGTGCACTAAGATCAAGAGTGGAATGCAAGTGATGGTGTGTTAGTGCACTTGGGTGATGGGTTGTATGCACGTACACATGCACTAGTGTAGTGCACTATGGTGTGCAGGGGTAAGTTAGTGAATGGGTACTAAAATACCAAAGGGTGGATTTAGTGCATGTGTAGCGTTCTACTACACATGCACACAATTGCATACTAGTTCACGTGCCAGTGCTACTATGCATGTGCATGCATGTACAAGTACATGTGCTCTAGGTGGATATAAGTGCACAATGGTGTGCAGTAGGATGCGACAAGTGCACAAACAAGGCGTGATTGTCCTCCCTTACTCCCCCTCAGCCCTCTCTTGTAAACATGATGAGTATTCGAGTTGTGAAGGAAGAAAGAGGGCCCATTGTATGTGCACTAGGATGAAGCTAGTGTGCAATGACCTTGGATAAGTTCACTAGAGTGCACAATTGTGTAAGTGTGCCCAAGTGTATTGCACTAGTGTAGTGTACAATGCATTATGGTGTGTTCTAAGGTGCAAGATGGATGCAAGGGTATGCAACAGTTATATAATACAATGTACACATGCACAAGGGTGGGATGTATGCACAATGCAAGGTGCAAGTGCAAGTGCAAAGGAGTATATACAGTTTTATATGTGTGTGTTAATGCAAGTGCCCATACACTAGAGCACATATGAGTGCACACAAGGGCACACTAGCATGCAATGGTATGCACTAGCTTACACAAGTGCACAAGGGGAAAAGATCTACATGTAGAGCCTTTGATGAATGACAATATGGTATATGGGTACTATGAGGTAACTTTCTCCCTCCTCCTTTCGCCCATCAACCGTTCCTTGTGAATAGGGTGGGTGCTAGAAAACGAGAGAAAGGATGGAGCACACCCTACAAGTACACGAGTGTTATGAGCGTGGTGTGTGTGAGGCTACATGTACATGGGGCACTACAAGAGGTGCTAGTGGATGTGCACCCTGAGATGCAAGGTGTACGTGTAATAGGGTGGGTTTAGTGCACATTACAAGGTTCAAGTGCACGTGCACACAAGTGTACATGTCCTATAGTTGGCATAGTTATAGTGACAATTAATTAGTATAGTTAGGTATACACTATTTGACTTGGTAGGCTATCTTTCTTTTTGTTGTAACTTATCTATACTTTGTGTACATTTATTCTGAGAGGAAAAAGAAATAAAAAACCAAGAAGAAAATTTTTTTGCCTCCATTTCTCTTCTTGTTTTGTTGAGTGAGCTTTCTCTTGTGTGTGTTCGGGATAGTAAGTCCCCCCACCACATGGTTTGTGATGTGCCCTTCTGGTGTAATATGAGCCTTTTTTTTTCAAAATATTATTTAGTTAAGATAGTTGGATTAATGACTCCCATTTGATGATCACCCTAGCCATACCATTGTGAAGAGACTCATCCTCCTCAAACCTTGTTGATTTTTCCTTGATGATAGAACTCATAGCCAAAGTAGCATTCTTGACCTTCATGATTTCCTTATTATAAAAAATTTAGTACCATCATGGTGGCCAATCCTTGCTTAACATATCTAATCCTTCCTACTTTTAGACTTAGAACTATGGAAGAACTAGCTTCTTCTGTAAAATTTGTACCTTTACATGTCTTTTATTATTACCACCTCCTTTGATCATGATATCCTAACGCTTAGTCTTTGATGTTTTTTATAGCCCCAATTAACCTACCAAGCCATTAAGACACTAGTTTCTATTGTGTGTCAACCCACTCTATCTTTGGCTCTATGGATAGTTATGTAATGAGAAAAGAATAGCACCCTTACATCAATAGAGAGCACTTAGTATAGAAGCTACCTAGCTTCATCATATGAAGCTTGTGCATGGCTTGTGATATTCCCCGTGTACCCTACTTCCTGAAATCAGACCTATAGCTATTACAACAAGGATTTACATGATTACATACAAGTACATACATTCAAACATTCAAATTCATATGCATCCACATGCCCAATCACATAATACTAATGTAATATACATATATAAACATAGACATAAAATCATGTCTCTATCTCAACCCCTCTAGAATCAATAAAAAATACACTCTCCCCTTGCCCTCTCAAAAACCACTAAGGTGAGGAAGAGAAGCCCAATCCCTTGCACTAATAATCATTGGATTGGTAAATCATGACTCTCTTGGTGCTTTTCTAGGAAAGCATTCTTTCATTGAAGAACAAGCTTTAGGTGTGGATGCAAAGATGTCAATGTTGAAATATTAGGAAAAAAATGATGAGCATGAAGGATTGTGCTACACAAAGATTCATTTATGCATAAAAGAATAGTGTACCTAGCCTACACTACGTATATGTCATGCTCAATGTAAACAACTAAGTTATGAGAAGAAGGAACTCTACTTATCCCCCTACTTATTCAGTAGTCATGACAAGATTTTTGACAAATGTAAATCCCTTTTTCAGTTCACATGGTCATGTCTAACCCTTGGGCCTCAACTCCTCCATTCACCTCACTCTCTCAGCCAAGGTTTCTATATGAGTGGATGAAATCTCCAATATGAAATGACAAGGTATATATGCTCATTTGAAGATTCTCAATCCAATGCTCATGCATCTAGAACTACATATAGCTATAGCGAGCTTCATGAATAGTTAAAGAACGTCCAGTACAATGTATCAACTGTTGAGATCTCGAGATCAACATGAGCTAACACTCATGAACTTGGATAACTATTTTTGTAATTCAAATCACTTATAGATGGTGTTCAACTACCTGAGCTATGGGATATCTATATAGTCATCTTTCTAGTTAGTATGTTTACACTATGGATTCTTATACATTATGTATATTGTACAATCTCTTTATTCTTGTAGACTATTATAGTAAAGAAGAAGAAGAAGAAGAAAAAGAAAAAGAAGAAAAACTAGGCTTTTCAGCTTCCTATCTTGTATGCATTCTTTGTGTGTTGTGTGCCTTGCAAGAGCTCAAATTCCATCTCTCTCTCCCCCCATATTTTCATGGCATGAGAGCAATGTTCAAACAAGGAGCTATGAGCCACAAGCATAAGAGTCTATAAGGAAGCCATGTTTTGGAGTACACTTATGGAGATCTCTCTCATATAATCTATGATTGATGAACCATCTTTGTGAGCTTAGAGTGCTTCAGGGATTGTAACAAACCTCTACTCTATATTTATGTGATCACATTTGCATTCCGAGCACATTTTGGCCTCTATTTGAGAGTTAGAGGCTTTTTTTGTGTGGATTTGGTGGGGTTCATGAATAGGTTGTAAGTGTTGGTGGGTGTGGCTAAGCAGTATTTGCAAACTATGAGACATTATAGGCATTTCTCAAATCTTGCTTATGCGCTAAGCTTAGTACATGTAATAGTTTACTTGAATTATCAAGTTGTTGATAAAAGAGTTTGGGATTTTACTACACAATGTCAGAGGGGTTTAATCAACTTGTTGATGACAAGCTTGAAAAGCATAACTTCCATGCTTGGAAATTCAAATTAATCAATTTTCTTATGGGGGTAAACGTTATTGGGACTACATTGAAGGAGATAATGTTGATGCTCTAGACTTATTGGATGAAAATGCCACACCCAAAGTAGACCAAGGCATTTAAGAAATGAAAATAAAGTGCTCAAAGAGTTACATATTATCTTTCCCATCAATGATAATACATGACTGGGCATATATAGGATACAAATAGTACTCGTCCTTGCTTCATATTTGATTGTAAAAGCTAGAAAAGTTGCATATAAGCATCTCAATTGAAACCAATACTATCTAGTGTCTTTTGCACTAACTTATATCCAAAGAATGATCCTAAATGACTCTAAGCATTGTTTCTTTGCCTTTTTAAATTTATTCTTCTCCAAAATATCTTTTGAAACTACTGAATGATGAAGATGATAATAAAATTGAGATTCTTTTAAAGCATCTCTTTCACTTGCATTCGATTGAAGGAGAGACCTAAACAAAATTAACATCACAAATCAATATAATTAATTATAAACAAAGACATATTTAATATTTTAAAGTGAAAAAAAATGTATCTTGATGCTTGGATTCTTTTACTACAACCATCTCCTCCCCATTTTTGACGGATGATTTTTTATGTTGAGAAGTGCTTAAAAATAGCCAAAAATTCCAAATTTTAGGAAAAAAATAGACTTTGTCGAAGGCAGCGGTTGCAATCAATACGATTTTAATCAGCAATGCCTGAAAGTGCTTAAAAGACCCACTAGATGACAGTTGGTGAATTTTCATAATTTTTTGGCATATTAGACGAGACCCTAGGAGATGCCCAGTAGTGCAGGACTTCAAGATGGACTAACAAGATTTTTCAGACTTCAATTCGGATGTCGAACATAGAAACGAGAGTGTCCGGGAGGCTAAGGCCAAATGGCAAGTGTAAATAGACTTTAGGGGGGCCCAAAGGGTATGCCTTTTGGGTGCTCCCCTTGGAGCCCAACCAAAAATCAAAATCGTGGGGGGAGGGGGGGCGTTTTTTTCCATGCGTTGATTAGAAGAAGGCGCCATGGCCACGTTTGATGGAGAGGGGGTCTATGGGGCCTACAAACAACCCCCCCAACTAATCTCATGCCTGAGATGCATTCTATCTTCACTCCCTATCGCTTGCTTCCATTTGTCGAATGGCTATCTGGTTGTGGAGATCAAAATTCACTCTTTCTCTCTCCTCTTTCTCTCTCCTGCATAGAGGCACTTCACGTGGCAAGAATCAAGAAGAGAATCGAGAGATGGATGCTTGTCCGAGAGGCACCGGATTGTTCCAAGAGGCTGAGGAGGTTGAGGGCTGAAGATCTATGCTAAAATCCATGGTTGGTTGGTCAATAAACAGTCCCAATTAAATATTCAAAAAACCCAAAACACGGAAAAAGGTGATATGCTCTATTTTATGAAAGAATTTTTCTTATTTTTTATCGTTCATGGTCTAAATGGTGTGCACATGGGCTGAAATTTTATTTGAATGTTCCTTGCATTATGTTTGAGGACTCCAATCACTGTTATGCAAAACCTATATTGATTTACAGCAATTATCAATTTTCAAAACCCAAAAAAATGCTAATTTTGATAGAAATTGATAGTTTCTTTGATTTTGAGCGGGGAAAAATGAGTGGACATGGGATAAAATAAGATAAAATGTTGAGTTTCAGTTCAAATGATCAGTCATTAGAAAAATGAAAAAAATGGATTTCTTACGTTGGAAAAAAATGGAAAAATAGGATATATGTATGTGAATGTCTAACGGGGCTAAAGCATGAGGTTAAGCCTCATTTTGGCCCTTGTCCTTTGTGTTAAAGTGTGTATTTATTGCTTTTACATACAAAAAATGACATAAAAGAACCTCTACACCTATGCACCGCAGCAAAATTTAAACAGCGAGGGGGAGGATGATGTTATACAATAGTTTAAGCACTGAAATAATACAAAGTCTAATTGTTCTCTTTATGCATAGCATTTAGGATGAGGTTTATTTAGAAATAATGGATCTAGCAGCATGAGGTTTGCCTTGGTGCTAGGTTCCTACACCGGAGCATTGCGTATTAGCAAAAATTCATTAAAAGGGTTGTTTTGCACAACACATAGGTTGATTTTATACCATAATTGTTTGTACACAATAAGGCATACACCATTGTATGAATTATACATATGGTATCTATTCCTGGCATGCACAGCAATTGGTTGAATTATAAATGGCCCACACTGCTGCTGGAGAGAGTAAGGCACCCACTGTAGGTCTAGACGGTGGGTCCAAGAGCACAAGTAAGTGAGAACAGGTACATTCCTGGAACGATATAATATTGGTACCAAGATCGGAGTCTGTTTTGTATGTGTTATATGTGTTAGCGACACATCGAGGGGCCAATCCCCAAGGTGCAGGAGGGTAGCATTGGGGCCGTGACAATCAATCGAGGGGTGCCTCCTATGTTGTTCTACATGGAGAATTACACCAAAATGTGTAGGGTCTCCCTCTGAGAAGTTTGAGAAGGTTAAGGGTTGGACCATAAACACGATACAAATGCAAAATGTATGTATGATGGCAGGGCAATGTGTCCTATAGACGCTCTTGGCCGTGAGGCTGTGGGGTTGTCTTGTACATGTCAAAGGTCCGCGGCTAGTGCTATAGCCAGTGCCAGCCCATTTTAGGTCCCATCAATTTGAGACCCTCAATATTTCTAGGATCCCTTGGTCGATTTCAAAGGCCTAAAATATTTTTCTTTCATTAACAAGATTTGATGTGTTTCTCCACAAATAAATCATCTATTGATAGCCCTCTAGCTTTTGCAATAACTCATTTTTATGTTTTGGTTCTCCAATCTAAGGACATCCTTTTCTGCAACCAACTTAAGTATATAACATAGAAACCCATTATAATTTTGGAATATAGCCTGCTCTCTAACCAAAGATCAAGATTCTTCTTTCCTTCAAGCATGAGTATATGTTTTGTAGACTCGGTAATAGTAATGGGTCTTGTTCTCTTCCTTATTAGTTTTCATACTCACTATCCAACTCAATATGAAGATGATAGAGAGGTCTTTTACTAGAGCTACACATATCATTGGATGATTGATCCATAACTAAGGATATGATTAGAAGATTGGATTGAAAAACTATGTGAATTAGAAACAAGAAGAAAAACGATGAAGAAACTAGTAAGGAGAGGAATGAAAGAACAGAGTGAGAATTGATGGAAGTAATCAAATGCCAAATAAAATTCAAATTGAATATTAGTTTTCACTTTAATGAGAATGAGTAGGATCTTTATTATGACCACCTTTGTCACCTTTATGGTAGCCTAGATTTCTAGGTTTGATATGACTACGAGAGTATCACGACAATGACCTATTAACAATTTTTTATATATTTACTTACCAAAATATAAAAGTTTTTAAATATTTAAAAAATAATTTATTTTCTAAAATATTTTTTCTCTTTATGATCACTTACTTTACATTTTTGAGACCTCAAAACTCCCTTAATGTCCATAAAAGTGCCATTTTGATGACCAAGTTATGCCAATTAATTTCACTATAGAATTTTAATCAAGCAAGTTGTCCTATTCAGGAATTCATTGTTCTTCATGTAAAAGCCATGGAAAAAATTCAAGATAAGATGATGGCTATCAAGTAGACTCTTCAAGAGGCAAATTCCACCATTTAAAAAGATATTCCAACAATGTTTGGTTCCTAAAGACTTTCTTTTTCTTACTAATGACTTTTTCAACTCATAAATGATAAGATTATCTTCATCCATTGGAGGTGATTGTCCCCCTCTAAAAGGAATGAGGGATACGAGGGAACCACTGGAGGAGAGGGTGGGGGATGAGGAACATATGGAATAGGTGGTGCACAAGTGGGAGCAAGTGTAGCAATAGGCAATTGCCTCGAAAAGGAGCTTGCACAAGGAGAAGGGGAATGGAACATGTAAAGCTCACTCTCTTGCCAACCTATTACAATAAATCCCATGTAGAAGAATCCTCAATACAAACATCTTGTTTCTTGATGATACCAAGCCTAGTAAGGCCATAAACTAAGAGGAGTAGAAAGCCCAAGTCTAAATCATAAAGGGCCTATGAAAAGGAGCTCAAAGAAGTGTGGTCAAGAAATAAAGGCAAAGTGCCACTACCACAAATAGACACTAATACACTGTTATCAATAGTGATTCAACCCTCAAAAGGGTATAGATCATGTAACAAATTGCCTTGTGGAGTCATATGACTAGAAGCTCCACTATGAACTAGCCAAGGTCTCTCAAAAGATGATGCGACCCACTGAAGAAGGCTATCGAGCAATATAAAGGAACATTGACTCATGGATAACCATTTGAGTAGAGGTAGAAGGCTCGGATGTTTTAGCTCCATCCTTTGCTCTCAAATGAAGGTGAGGGTACTTCTTTCAACATTTCTCGTTTGGATGTGTCCCCCCCCCCCCAAAGTATGGGCATTTAGGCTTCTCTAAATTGGAGTGAGAGCCTAAAGAACTCTCCTATCTTTTAGTATTTGATGTTTCTTTCTTATTCTTTCCCGTCCCCACCCTCCAACAAAAACTGTTGTGAAGGTGGATCCACTAGCAACCTCTTTGGTGTGCTCATCATGCTCCAAAACAAGCAGGGCACGCTCCTCCCATAAAAGCTCCTCATAGGTTCTCAATGTAAGAAGGTTGGTGTAGAACACATCAAACTAAGGAGATGGCAGCTGAGTCAAAAAAACCATAACCATATTCTCTAAAGAGATCATCCTACCAAGGGACCTAAGCTCATCCCACATATCCTCTGACCTGTTGATATGATCCTTCATGAAATGAGAATTATCAACAGCGAGCAACTATAATTTTTTCTTGAGAGTAATCTAGTGGGAAATTTTATTCTAATGGTACAAAGAAGTAAGTTTTGTCCACAGTTATGTTGCTTTTCGCAACATGTGCACATGCACTAGAACAGAATCATATAATCTCATAAAGAGGAAAGATCGGGCTCTAGAATTGATATGGGCCATAAGGCGACATGATCCATCAATGATCTAATGCATTGGATGGGAAATAGGGTCAATAAAAAATCTCAAAGATCAAAGGTATCAAGGATACACTCCACCTTTTGCATAAACAAAGAAAGGAGTTTGAACCATCAAGCCGGTTCTATTTGGGTAAAGAAGGGAGTATGGACACTTGTATAGAGGGCGCCACGAATGGCATATGAAGGCTAGTAGAATGGGCATTTTTTGAGACATGAAGAGAATGGGAAGGAGAGGATTCCTAAACAAATGGGCCAAGTGACCTCCATTCTTCATGATCCACATGATAGTCTTGTCGCCATTCAGAGGAATGTTAAGAGCGGCATTTTAGGAGCCCACTTTAAGCCAATCTGGAAGTGGTTTGAGCCTGTTTTAAAGTCGAAACATGGCCGGGATGAGTCAAAGAGCCAATTTTCATGAAAAATCAAACGGTGGTGGATGGCTGAGTTGGAGTTTTCCTAGATGCATTTCAACATTAGGAATCCAAGGCAAGTCTCAATTTGTCGATCAAAGGTCGTTTGACCCCCCATTTAATCCCCGCAAGGGTTGGCATTGTGAAGAACCTGCTAGATCTAGGAGCCAGAAAGTGCACAGGGAAGGGCTAGATGATGGAGTTCGATGTCATGAAGATGCCTGTCCAGACGGATTTCAATTCGAAGTTGATTTGGCCCCTCAAAACTAAAATAGCCATTTGTCGGCAGTGAGAAAGCACAAATAGGAACTAGTAATTTGCAAGGTTAAGTTTAAACCTTCATTAGTAAGAGCTAATCTCAAAAATGAAATGATGTGGGGCGTGTGAAGGGCTGATTTTTTTCACTCCACTTTGCTAATTTTTAATGATAAATGTTTGTGCACAATAGGCATACACTTTTTCATTTTGCATGCCACATGGTATAAAATCCTGGATGCATAGCACATGTATGCTAAACATTGACCAACGTTGAGAGTGTGAGGAGCTCCTTGCTTTAGGTCGAGCAGTTCCTTGGGATAAGTTCAGTGAGGAAATATCAACTCCTGGATCATTCAATAAATCAAAGAGTGGATCTTGTGCGCTTTTTCTTTATGTTGAGACAACGTATCTTGGGGCCAGTCCCCAAGATGTATGAGAGCTACAGTGAGGCCGTGGTGCTTTAGCCAAGAGGTTTCCTCTTGTGTATGTGATACAAGGCATTATACATATATGTTATGGGATCTCCCTCGAAGGATTAGGGGAAGGAAAACATTGGATTGTGTCCTATTATAAGCTCAAAATCAATATTAGAGCTTAGTATAGCGTGTCCCTTAGAGAGCTAAATAATCAAATAGTTAAGGAAGACTACCCTTTGCCCTTTATTGACCAAATTTTGGATCAAATAGCATGTAGGGAAATATATTCATTCATGGATTGTTTTGCGGGTTATAACTTAATGACAATTGCAGAAGAAGACAAGCTTAAAACAACATTTATTACTATCTTTGGTACCTTTGCATACCATGTGATGGTATTTGGTTTATGTAATGCACCGTTCATGGCAACGGACAGTCGATAAGACCTTTGGTGGCATCTCTCCCAAGGATTTGAAGGTATTTATCGATGACCTAGGGGCAGCCACCATAAGAGAAAGGTAGTTGATTATTTTGTGGAAGTGTTTTGAGCATGCAAACAATTTTGCATAGCTCTTAACCCACAGAAGTGCATCTTTTGGGTGCCTTGTGGGCTACTGTTAGGTTATATGGTCAGTTCAGTAGGGATCGCGATTGACCTAGAAAAGATTAAGGTCATAGTTGCCATGAGTTTGGCTGCACACTCTGAAAGAGCTGCATAGCTTTCTATCATCAATAGGGTATTATCAGTGGTTTATCAATGCCCTAGCAGAAAGAATGTTGCCACTAACAAACCTATTGCTCTTTAACTATCTATTTGCATGGAGTGATGCTTGCAAAGTATATTTTGATGATGTGAAGCAGGAGCTAGTAAAAGTACTTGTTTTAAAAGCACCTAAAAGGGGAGAAGTATTCTACATATTTTTAGCAACCACCATGTATAGTATCAGCTACTACTTATCCCAAGTCTAGGAGGAAAAGTTGTACCATCCGATAGCCTTTGCTAGTCAGAAGTTGGGCATATCGAAAATTAACTACACCTATATAGAGAAGTTGTGCCTTGCCATGGTATTTGCAACCAAGAAATTCAAGCACTACATTCTTTACGAGAAGGTGGTTTTTTATACAAGGCGCAAGGGCTTCGATTATTGATGAGTTACAACCACCTGATCGATTAGCAAAGTGGTGAATCACTTTGTAGGAGTTCGATTATGAGATTAAGAGCAAGCCACCAAAGCGATAGGGCATTGTAGAATGTCTTGTGGATTTTGGAGAGCCAAAAGAGGTGGCTACTAAAGGAAGTGACATGGAAACACTATTTAAGATTGATACAGCTTCTATTCCCTCCTAGTATGCTGGTATAACGCACTATCTATCTACAAGAGAGACTGGAGCTCCTTTATCAAAATCCAAGAAGAGAAAAATTAAACAGCAAGCTTTAAAATTTACATTAATCACAAGAACACTATATCGGCAAGGTGTTGATGATATCTATTGCCAATATGTGATGCCTGACGAGGTTCTATTCATCTTGGAGGAGTGCCATGACTCTGCTTGTGGAGGGCACTTTGCTTGGTGGTTGAAAGCATAGAAGGCCTTAAGAGCTAGATATTGGTGGACGTCGATCTTCCAAGATTCATTTGAGTATGCTAAGAGATGTGATACTTGTCAACGGCATGATAGTAGGGAGAATAGGAAGTGACCACTTACTCCGATCATGGCTATACTTCCATTTGAAAAGTGGGGTATCGATTTTGTGGGTCCTATTACTCCATTGTCCACTATGCAAAAGTGATATATGATCATGGTGACTGACTACTTTACAAAGTGGTCAGAAGCATGAGCGAAAAGGAAGGATGATGCAAAAGAGACTTCTAATTTCCTATTGGACCAGATTATATGCCAATTCGGTCTGCCAAGAGAAATAGTATCAAACCATGGAACCCATTTCCTAAAAAAGGTGATTAAAAGCTTGACTGAAGCATGGCAAATTAAGTATAACAAGACGACTCCTTATAACCCGCAAGTAAATGGGTAAGTTAAAAGTATTAACAAGAAACTTATGGGTATTCTATCCAAAATAGTGTCTGAAAAGAAGGGTGACTAGGATAAAAAACTGTATGTGGCAGTGTGGGCATATAATATGACATTTAAACAAGCCACTGGCCACACCCCATTCAAATTAGTATATGGGGAGGAGTGTGTCTTGCCCTGAGAGATTGAGTTTCCGACCATAAGATTCACAATCAATCATTCTCTGGGTGATGAGGATGCCCTCCTTGAGCGTTTCACGACTCTGGCCCACTTGGACGAGCTCAAATTGTAGAGGTTGTTGCACTAGGAAGTGGGTAGGCATCGGATATGAGGCGGCTACATGATCTAAAGGTGAAGAAATATACCTTTAAAAAGGGGCAGTTAGTTCTTTATTATGATGCATGGAGAGAACTATTTCCAGGAAAACTTGAGCCCAAAAAGGACATTCCCTACAAAATTGTAAGAATAGGGAAGAATAAATCCACAGCATTATTGGCTAATCTTAAGGGAGTGTAATTCAAAAATAAGGTTAATATTAATAAGATCGAACCTTATTATTTCTAAATGCACTAACAAAATGAATGCCTTGCAAATCAATACTATGTTGATCAAGAACCTATAAGAGATGGAACAGGTTGATGGGGCGGTTGATTCCTCATTTGGAACACCCATACTTGAAGTAGAGAAATCATTAGGGGAAGCTTATCTAGTGGAGTAAAGGATATAAAGTGATTGAGCAAGAGGACGGATCATTCAATTGGGAAATCAAAGTCTTCTGGCATCACTACTTACAAATCTTCACAAGCATCCCTGCTACATTCAATGAAGAGGTGGGATGGAGCCTTTAGTACATCCTCTGAACATTCTTAATTTTGATTATCCTAATTATAAGTAGAGTTGACGATGGATGGCTGTGTGAACCCATTGTGGACGTACACAATGTACTTTGATGGAGTGTCCAAGGGTCCCAACAAGAAAGGGAGTATACGGGTAGTCATTAAAGACCCTTGGCATAGAGTTATAATGAAATTGGCAGTTTATCTTGAGGCTAGATTTACCAATAATATGGCAGAATAGAAAGCCTTAATCATGGGGTTAAATATTGTTAAGAAAGGTGGTATCCATCAATTGTGAGTCAAGGGCAATTCGGAGTTGGTATTGAACCAACTAAATGGGACATACACAATTTGAAATCCTATTCTCTCTATGTATTATCGCACTGCTATGACCATGCTCGACGAGTTTGAGAGAGTGTCTCTTCAACTGGTTCCACTTTATTGGAATCAATTTTCGGACTTGTTAGAAAACTTCGCTTATGAATAAGACCTTTTCTTTAACTGTGGTCCTAGTTTGGATATCTCTATGGATGATGAGATAGGACCCAGTTGATTGTGGGGCCTTCTATTAGAGCATGCCCTATATGGTAGGCGATGGTTAGTATGGGTAATGCAAAGGGTGGCCGAGATCCATTTGCCTTTGTTTTCCTTGACCCATAAGTTGGTTAGATGACATGTTATGCGTACCCCTCTTACTATCTATGCAGGAGTTATGGGGCATAATTTGATGCATTTAGTTTAGGGAAGGAGCCTTATTTCCTCCTTGGGATGGAACGTCTTGTTGCCTATTAATAATATTTTCCAAGGGGGGACGTATGTGAGCTAGTTTGTTGATTTCCATTAGGCTAAGAGGGCCGTTTTCATCGAATCTGAATTTTTTCTTTCTTTAGCCAAGAGGGCCAGTTAGTTTGCAATAAAATGTGCTATTTTTTAAGGCCAAGAGGGCCATATGTCTATTTGGTGCTGGTGCGTTTAATGGTTTTTTGTTTTAGTGATTGCATCATACAGGTTGACAAAGTCATTACCCCGGAGCCTTTGCTGCGGATGAGCTTCTTGTGGCCATTCCAAGTGGTTTCACCCCCTTTCTGAGTCTTTTTCCCTTAAGTAGATAATGATATATGTGTATGTAAGGGTTACTTTCTTTTTTATTTTGGGGACCCAACATCAAGGCATGAAATCCCAGGTTTAGGTTAGGTATGGCGGTGGGAGGTTTGAGCAATTGTGGCCTCTTGCAAAGGCATTGTCAAGCACTAAAAGACCTATTTTCGACAGCAATCCTAGTGACCCTGTTCTCTTGACCTACTAGGTTGTCGTTCTAGGAGTTTCTATTAGTTGTGAGGTAGTTAGAAAAACCTACTAGAATAACTATATGCAAAGAAGTAAAGCCCTGAATAGCTGAAGAATACAAATATACATTGTTGTGTAAAAGGGGGTTCTAACCCCTATAAAAATAGAAAAGGAAAGATAGAAAAATCTATGAGTAGTTGTTCATCGCCTTGCGAAGGCTTGGTAGGCTCCAAGGGACAAGACAAGACTTAGGGCTGATGCCTTGTCTTCCTAGGGGTGGCATCTAACTGAAAAAATAAAAATAAAAGAAGATTGGAGTGAAAATAAAAGTGAATCTTAGAAAAGGATTAAGTGTTACCTTGCAAGGGCTTGGTAGGCTCTTGGGTACTAAGACAGGACCTGAGGCCGATGCCATGTTCTCCTTGGGTCACTACGCTCAACTCCCTTCCTTTTACATGCTCGAGTATGGAAAATAAAAGGCCTAAAAGGAAAATGTGCTAGCTAATAATATTTCTTGATCAAGCTATAGGAGTCCTTGCCCAGGAGGAGCTCCTGGTTGAGTTGTCCTCAGTTAGGAAGGTAGTTCAGACCACCACTTAGGATCACCTCTTTGATAGTTCCTTTTATGCTTAGTCGTGTTCGACCAATCGGTTAGTGACTAGCTTTAGGCTTTCTTTCAAATTATGCTAGGCCTACTCCTTGTGGATTTCATGCCTTGGTTTTGTCAAGGGGTAGGGTGAGAACTGTGATGTGTTTTGTTGTGTATTTTCTATATCAACTTGATGCTCTTTGTGGTTGCGTTGATATGCAAATTTGTTTTTGGGATTCGACGTGCTGAGTCGCCCTATCCCATGGTTGTCAATGAGAACTGTATTTTAGGAGCCAACTTTAAGCCGATCTAGAAGCGGTTTGAGCCCATTTTAAAGTGGAAACATGGCCGTGGGACAAGTCAAAGAGCCAATTTTCATGAAAAATCAAACGGTGGTGGTTGGTTGTGCTGGAGTTTTCCTAGATGCATTTCGACATCAGAAATCCAATGCAAGTCTCGGTTTGTCAATCAGAGGTCGTTTGACCCCCCATCTAATCCCTGCAAGGGTTGGCATTATGAAGCACTTACTGGATCTGGGAGCCTAAAAGTGCACAGGGAAGGCCAAGATGATGGAGTTTGATGTCATGAAGATGCCTATCCAGATGGATTTCAATTTGGAGTTGTTTTGGCCCCTCAAAACTAAAATAGCCATTTGTTGACAGTGTGAAAGCACAAATAGGATCTAGTTATTTCCAAGGTTAAGTTTAAACCTCAATTAATAAGAGCTACTCTCAAAAATGAAAGGACATGGGGCTTCTGGGAGGGGGGGCACATTTTTTTGCGCTGCCATTTTTTGCCCAAAATTTTAGATTTCTGTAGTAGTTTGAGATAGAGAAAGTGGAGAGGGCCCAACCTTTGCTCTCCATTGCTAAAATCTGATCAAGAATTGATGTACTATACAAAGAGAATGAAAAATAGTATTTCTCTCTTCTCCCTCCTCTCTCCTCTTGATGCTTGTTCATGCGGTTGAATCCAAGAGAGAAAGGGGGTGGGGTATGATGATAAATTTGGATGGAATGACGATGATCGAGTGGGAGGAATTGTAGATTGGAGCACAGGAGTGTTGAGATATCGAGTTCCACTCGTGATATGCCAGGGTGACCGTTGTGCATTTATGTCACCGACTTGTCAGTTGCAGATGCGGTTGGTACACCGCCCATGAATAATAGCTAGATGACAGCTATCCTTATCTACTCTATTTCGTGGCTCAGTTAGTATGCCACCTTAGTTAGTTGAGTTTAGTTTGAGACCCATATATAGGGTTCTTCTATTTCTATGTACTAGAGTTCTTTTTGGCTTACACAACTAAGAAGAGGAAAACTGTTTTCAGCCTCCACCTTTGTGTGTATTCCCCCATTGTGCAAGCAAGAAAGCTACAAGTGAGACTCCTTCCTTCTCTCCCACAATCTTGACATGGTATCAGAGCCTTGTTCGTGGTAAGGAGCTTAAGAAAGCAAACCAAATTTGTAGTGTTCTGGTAACAGGACCAATGTTGCTTTCATTTTTTTGTTTTTGGGAGCAAGTCTCTGCAGGTAGCACAGCCGAAAAGTGCAAGAGTGCATTGTCTTAGGTTGAGACACCCTTCGCGGTGAAGCAAGAGAGTAGTATATGCTGCAGGATAGGGCTTTAACCCTTGGTGACCCTTTTTTTTTTATTTGAGGCCATTTCGGGGCCTGTTTTGGAGGCAGAAGTTTTCTATACGTACTCAAGAAAAGGCCCAATTTTATGCTGTGCGACCACTGTTCTATAGGTCGGTGAAAAGTTACTGTAGAAATTGCATCGTATGCCTATGCGCAGAGACATTGGGCGTTACATAATCATCCTTGTTACCTGTTGATGCAAAATCGTCACTAGGAAGTGACTGTGTGGTCAAATACTACTTTCGTCAGTTTTGCAGATTTTCCCTTGTGAGGCTGAAGCTGTGTTCTTTGCAGTGACAGAATTTTTTGCAGTGTTCTGTAATGGCGTCTGATTCTCTTTCACAGATTATCACTGAAAACCTTGACAAGAACAACTTCCAAGCATGGAAGTTCAGAATGACAAATTTCCTTATGGGAAAAGGATATTGGGAATTCGTTGCAGGAAATGAAGAAGAACCAGTTCTTCCTGATGTTCCCAATCAACAGCAAATGCAGGCATTTAAAGCATGGCATGACAAAGCCAGGAAAGTTATGTACTGGCTGTCTATCAGCATTTCAGACTCTATGATTGTGTATATTCAAGATGCAAGTACGCCAAAGGAGGCATGGGATACTTTGTCAAAAATGTATAGCACAAATATGCAAGCCAGGAAAATGCAGCTCAAGCAAGAGTTGCACAATGTGCAAAGAGAAAATATGAGCATCAATGACTATCACATGAAGTTGAAGAAGATTGCAGATACACTTGCTTCCATTGGGTCGCTAGTGGAAGATGATGATTTAGTTTCTATGACCTTGAATGGTCTAGGAAAGGATTATGCACACTTCTGAACATCCATTTCCATCCGTGAAAGAGTTCCTGATTTTGAGGAGTTGATTGCTCTTCTAATTTCTGAGGAATAGAGAAATGGTGGTGCATCTTCTTCAAGAGGAACTTCAAAAGAAGCTGTCTTCTACTCAAATGCTAGAAGAGATAGAGGCAGAGGTAGAGGAGGCCGATATGGAGGCCGTGGTAAAAATTAGAATATGCAACAAACTCAAGAAAACCAGTCCTATGGAGGAGGACGTGGTAACTCTAGAGGCAGGGGGAGTCAAAGAGGTTGTGATGGATGGCAAAGAGGCCAAAATGCAAACAGTGATGCTGAATGCTACTACTGTGGTAAAATGGGTCATATGGCTAAAGACTACTATAAAAAGCAGAATGACATCATGAATGGAAAATTGCAACAAGGGAATTATGCATCTTCTAGTAGACAGGGTGATGACAAAAATGAGCATTTGTTTATGGTGCAGCACATGAACAATTCTGTGACAAGTGCAGAAGAAAGCAACGATGTATGGTATGTTGACTCAAGTGCATCAAACCACATGACAGGTCATGCAGAATGGATGGAGGATGCAAGGAAAATGGAAAAACCAGGATTTGTGGAGACTGGTGATGATACTGCACATCCTATTGTGCAGATTGGAAAAATTCCTTTGTCTATGCAGGATGGGAAAAAGAAATACATGTCCGATGTATTTCATGTCCTGAATATCACCAAGAATCTGGTTTCTGTTGGTCAAATGGTTGAGCAGGGATTGCAAGTCAAATTTAATCCTTATGGATGCTTTGTTGAGGATATGAAAAATAAAGGTCGCTTGATAGCAAAAGGAAAGAAGAAGGGCAGAATGTTTACGTTGGATGCAGACATGCCTGAATTGAGTGCAGCAATGTTTGCACATGGGACCGGTGTAGTTGCAGATATTGATATTTGGCATAAATGCATTGGTCATGTTAATGTACAGCGACTTAAATCAATGCAGGCCCAAAATATTGTTGCAGGATTTCCAAAATTCAAGTTGCAGAAATGCACAAGGTATGTGAACCCTGTCAATTTGGAAAACAAGCAAGGAAACCATTTCCTAGACATGTTCAAGAGAGTAAGAAGCCATTGGAATTAATCCACTCTGATGTGTGGACTACTAAAGCTGCATCTCTTGGAGGCTGTCATTATTTTGTCACTTTTATTGATGACAATAGCAGAAAAGTTTGGGTGTATTTTATGGAAAAGAAAAGTGAATTTTTTGGGCATTTCAAAACTCTTAAAGCTATGGTTGAAAAAGAAACAAGCCTGCAAATAAAATGCCTAAGGTCAGATGGAGGGGGAGAGTACCTCTCAAATGAGTTTGCAAGGTTCTTGCAGGAGCATGGCATAAAGCAGCAATATTCATGCAATCATACCCCACAACAAAATGGAATTGCAGAAAGGAAATATAGGCATATTGGAGAGGTATCTCATGCCATGCTCAATGAAAAAGACTTTCCAGATTTTTACTGGGCTGAAGCAATTGCTACAGTAGTCTACATAATGAACAGGACTCCCACTGCAGCAATACATGGGATGACTCCAGAGGAGAGGTATACTGGTAGGAAACCAGATATTTCTCATTTGAAGATTTTTGGTTGCGTTGCCTATGTTCATGTGCCAAATGAGTTGAGATCCAAGTTGGATCCGAAAGCTGAGAAGTGCATCTTTATTGGTTACTCTCTACAGCAGCAGAAAGGGTATAGATGCTATAACCCTTCTACTCGTAAGTTTACAGTGAGCAGAGATGTTGTTTTTGATGAGATGAGTAGCTAGTATAAACCAATAAATGTGATTGATGATGTAGATGCACAGAATGGTAATGCTGCACAGAATTCACAGCAGTAGTCACAAATTATTAGTGGACCTGGAGCGTCCTCTAGCAATGGTTCACATTCTTCGCCATGGACAGGCAGATTGAGATCAGGAGAATCTTCTCAAAGCAATGCAGATAGTGGTATTCAGGTATCACAAAAAGGAAAAGAGAAGGTAGATCAGCCCATGTTTGATGTGAATGCATGTCACTCTTATGTGGATGGTGAATCCAATGGATCAGAACAAAGCATTGATGATGAGTGGGTGATGGACCTAAAAACGGGCCGGCACTGGCTCATGCACTAGCCGGGCCTCGTCACTACGCACAAGACAACCCCTCGGCCTCGCGGCCAGGAGCGTCTATCAAAATCTCTGCCTTCCTAAACATTGCGTTTGTAATGTGTCGTTTGTAGTCCACTCTTCTCTCACCCACTACTCCTCAGAGGGAGTCCCTTGCACATAGCCAAAAGGCTCGAATCACATATATATGGGGTTCCTCCTACGACTAAATGCCGTCAACCCTCTGCGACTCTCCTACACCTTGGGGATTGGCCCCTCGATGCGTCGCTCAACATATAAACATTTCGCACAAAAGCCCACTCAAGGTACCATTTAATCGTATACATGAATGTACCATTGTCCTTACTTCTCTTTCCCCTAGACCCCATGACTAGCCTATGGCTTAGGGTGTCCTGTCTCTCACTCAACGTAGGTCAATGTCCTAATGAAAACAATTGCTGTGCATCCAGGATTTCTGATACCTTTAAATATTTCCATGATTTATGCATTTGTGTGGATGTCAAGTGCTCAAACAATTATGAAATCAGTATTGTGCACATGTGGAAAACATCCTTTTAATGACTTTCAACTACCGTTCTTATGCGGCGTTGCACAAACCTAGCACCAAGGGAACCCTCGTGCTACTAGGCTCTTATTTTATAATTATTATCCATCCTAAATGCTATGCATAGAAATCAGCAACTTTTCCATCATCTCACACGGCATTTAGACATATTTCAACTACTCTATCCTCCCGTCGATCAAATGTTACCTTGTTGTATGGATTTATAGGGCATTTTGCCATCATTTTATGTGTAAAAAGCGGGAAAAACCACGCTAGAACAAGAAGGTGGGGTTGAACTGAGACAAATCCTCATGCTTCAGTCCCCACAAACATTCACAAACATTGCTCTTATTTATCATTAATTTTCCGTACCCAAAATGTATTTTTTTCCTATTTTTCATGGTTTTTCTCTATTTTCCCTTATTTTCTACATTATTTTATTACTAAAAATTCAAGATAGTTTATGGGCTGTGGCCCTTAGTTCCTTCTTGCAGCAAAATTGAAAGTTTAGTTGGTGTTCCTATTCATTTTCCCATTTTTATGCCCAAAAACATCATTTTCCCTTGATTTTCCATATTTTACGTGTTTTAGTGTATTATTTTAAACCACAAGATGCATATTTTTCTGATTTTCTGATTATGACCAGCAAGAACTCATGGAAAACAGCAACATAAACAATTTTTAGCCCACATGAACAACATTTTATCAATCAAAAGCCATAAAATCTCAAATTTCCTTTGAAAATTTTGAATTACCGCTTATTTGCGTGTTTCGGGTTTTGTGTCCATGGCTGCAAATCTGAAAATCAGTAGCAGTTCATGTCCAGCACAATCACAAATCACCATTTCCAGCCCGTGGAGCAATCCGATCCATGCCGGACAAGCCTCCATCATTCTTTCTTCTTCCTTCTTCTTCCCACATGAACTCCCTCTTAGAAGAGAGAGAGGGAGGAGAGAGAAAGACTGATTTTCTCTCTCCCTCTACAGGCTGCCATTCCCTGCGTGGTTTGAAGCGATACAAAGCGGATAATAAGTGTAGAAGCCTCGCATAATTCACTCCATAGCTTGCTTGACAAGCAACATCACGATTTGGGGGAGGGGGCGCGTTTTTTTCGCGCGGTTGTCTTCACGGCACTATCTTCCCCTCCACGAAAAAATTAGGGGGGTGCAGAAGCCAAAGGGCACCCCCCACTAATCACACCCTTTGAAATTTCAAATTTGGCCCCCTTTTTGGGCACCCCGGCCGGTTTTGGGCCAACTTCCGCATACGAGCTCCGATCGACGTGCTGTAAATTTCTGGGCGTCCCTCTCGACATCCCGAACAGGCATGCAGCTCCCACATCCCATCCTGACTGACAGAAAATTTACTAAAAATCCGGGACGTGTCACTTGGGCACCCGTCGACTGCTTATGCTTAAAATCGTCCTAGATCGAGCCGCCGCCTTTGACGGTGAATATTTTTCCCTTGATATTCATAATTTTTAGCTATTTTTAAGCACTTCCCGGCACCAAAATTCCACTCTCAGTTGGGTATTCCTTCTATTGTTACACCTGGAGTAAGGAAGACCAGGGATGTTTTGAGAGCATCTGGGAGTGAACCTACTTTGTGCAGGTCTACCAGAGCTAGGTATCCTATGGATAGGCTGAAATATGATGGATTTACAGCCATTCACTATGCCTATATGGTCAAAGTGATACAGGAACCAGAACCCACTTCTTTTGAGGAAGTCATGGAAAAAGAAAAATGGGAGAAAGGCATGGATGAAGAAATGGATGCCTTGGAAGAAAATGCTGCATGGGAATTGGTACCTTTGCCTAAAGGTAAGAATGCAATTGGCTGTAAGTGGGTTTATAAGTGAAGCACAATGCTGATGGTTCTGTGAACAGATACAAGGCAAGATTAGTAGTCAAGGGGTATGCACAAAT
Source organism: Lygodium microphyllum (assembly GCF_053477565.2). Classification (NCBI taxonomy): domain Eukaryota; kingdom Viridiplantae; phylum Streptophyta; class Polypodiopsida; order Schizaeales; family Lygodiaceae; genus Lygodium; species Lygodium microphyllum. Next base: position 12,988,819 of record NC_141154.1, read on the forward strand.
ATATGGCATTGATTATGAAGAAACATTCAATCCGATTGCAAGGATGGCAACCGTAAGAGTAGTCATTGCTATGGCTGCATCAAAGGAATGGTCTTTACATCAGATGGATGTAAAGAATGCCTTCTTGCATGGTGATCTGCAAGAAGAGGTATATATGGAGCAACCACGAGGTTATGTGCATGCTATTCATCCTGAGTTTGTTTGTAGGTTGAAGAAAGCCTTGTATGGCTTGAAGCAAGCACCTAGAGCATGGTCTGACAAGATAGGACAGTATCGTGTCACTATTGGCTTTCAGATTTCCAAGGTAGATTTCTCACTTTATGTGAGGAAAACAGAGAAATATATTATGCTACTTGTCATTTATGTTGATGATTTGATTATGATAGGTGACAGTGATGAAGATATCCTTCATGTGAAAATGCTATTGAAGCAGAAGTTTGAGATGAAGGATTTGGAAGAGCTGCATTATTTCTTGGGCATTGAGGTGATTAGATCACCAAGTGGGATACGGCTCTTGCAGAGGCAGTATGGATTGGACATGCTGTCCAAATATGGGATGACAAGCTGTAAGCCTATTTCAGTTCCTTTGGAGCAGAATGTGAAGCTGAGCGCAGATGCAGGTGAGCTTTTGGAAGACCCTACTATGTACAGACGCATAGTAGGAAGTTTGATTTATATGACTATTACCAAGCCAGATTTGAGCTACGCTGTTAGATTGGTAAGTTAGTTTATGCAGGCTCTAAGGAAACCACATTTGGATACGGCTAGACGCATACTCAGGTATGTGAAGTCCACATTGCAGTATGGACTACTTTATGAGACTGGGGTTCAGATACAGTTGTATGGATACACTGATGCTGATTGGGCTGGTAGTATTTTTGATAGACGATCTACCAATGGATATGTGTTCTCTTTTGGGAGTGCTGCAGTCACTTGGAGCAGCAAGAAATAGCCTACAGTTGCCTTGTCGAGCATAGAGGCTGAGTACAGGGGTGCAACAATGGCTGCATGTGAGGTAGCTTGGTTGCATAAGCTACTTTATGATATGCATCAGCCTACAAATGGGCCAGTTGTCATTTATTGTGACAACATGAGTAGTATACACTTGGCAAATAATCTAGTCTATCATGCTAGAACAAAGCACATTGAGGTGCATTATCACTATGTGTGGGAGAGGGTTTTACTAGGTCTTATTGATCTAGTTTATGTAAGCACAAAGGATCAGGTAGCTGACATATTCACGAAGGCATTGGGCGCAGAGAAGCTGTGCAAGTTCAGAGACCTACTTGGTGTGCAGGAATTGGGATTGAGCTCGAGGGGGAGTGTTGAGATATCGAGCTCCACTCGTGATATGCCAAGGTGAGTGTTGTGCATTTATGTCACCGACTTGTTAGTTGCAGATGCGGTTGGTACACCGCCCATGAATAATAGCTAGATGACAGCTATCCTTATCTACTCTAGTTCATGGCTTAGTTAGTATGCCACCTTAGTTAGTTAAGTTTAGTTTGAGACCCATATATAGGGTTCTTCTATTTCTATGTACTAGAGTTCTTTTTAGCTTACACAACTAAGAAGAGGAAAACTGTTTTCAGCCTCCACCTTTGTGTGTATTCCCCCATTGTGCAAGCAAGAAAGCTACAAGGGATACTTCTTCCTTCTCTCCCACAATCTTGACAAGGAGCGCATCACTAGCAAGAGAGAAGCCTCAACAGCCTCACAAGCACGGCTTATAGTCCAAATCTGTGGGTTTTTATGTGTAAGTATGCGTTCTCTTTGTTTTTATGAAAAAATCTTAAGTATAATACTTGATAATGTTTATTTATGGTTTCTAATGTTGCATATTCTTTGAAATCATAATGGAAAGAAATTTTAATGACATATAAATTTCCCGCAACACGAAAACCCGTAAATTTGGGTTTTCATGGAAAAATGATAAAATTTAGGGTTTCGTGGGGTGTTTTGAGTTTGCATTAAACAAAAATTGGTATGGAAGTGGAGTTGAGTGAGTTTGATCAGTAAAAACTGAAAGTTTTGAATTTCTATAATTTTTTTAGCAAATAAATAGTGGGAAAAATAAAAAAATAGGAAATTGTAGGGTTTTTGAGATAGAAAAATGCGAGAAAATATGGTTAACGTGTGTACATGTGTGACAAGGCTGAAGCATGAGGTATAGCCTTATTTCAATCTATGTCTTTGTGTTTTAGTGCATTTTTATTGCTTTATATATTGAAAATGACAAAAAAATAAAACCCTACAACACCTATGCAACAATGCAACACATAACCGATAGGGGGAAAAGGAGAGTTGTGGAAGTATTTAAGTGCGGAAAGTGAAGCAAATTCTGATACTTTGATTGTGCACATCATATAGGACGATAAAAATTTAAGTCTAAAGAGGCTAGTAGCAGGATTAAGTTTGGTGCTAGTCTCTAGCAACACAGCAACAACGTATAGATTGGAAATCATTAAAGGGCTGATTTTTTTTCACTCCACTTTAATGATAAATGTTTGTGCACAATAGGCATACACTTTTGCATTTTGCATGCCACATGGTATAAAATCATGGATGCATAGCACCTGTATGCTAAACATTGACCAACACTGAGAGTGTGAGGAAGTCCTTGCTGTAGGCTAGATGAGCAGTTCTTTGGGATAAGTTCAGTGAGGAAATATCAACTCCTAGATCGTTCGATAAATCAAAGAGCGGAGCTTGTATGCTTGTTCTTTAAGTTGAGGCAGCACATCTTGGGGCCAATTCCCGAGATGTAGGAGAGCTGCAGTGAGGCCGCGGTGCTTTAGCCGAGAGGTTGCCTCCTGTGTATGTGATACAAGGTATTATACCTATATGTTATGGGATATCCCTCGGAGGAGTAAGGGAAGGCAAACATTGAAATATCCTGTGTGTGTAGCCTTAATGGCACCCCCATTGATAGTGGTTCAGCATGTCCCACTACCGGTTCACGACCATTCCTTTGTTGCTAAACATAGATTATATTCATCAAGATGGTCTTTGTTTTTTTGTTGCCCTTCCACTTGTAGATGCTAACTTTGTTTTTACTTTCTTGAATCCTATAAAAAGCTTTCAGGCTTGGTGTATGGCCATAGTTTCTATTTATCTTTTGCCAATATCAATGAAGCTCTATATTTACCTCTTTTTACTTCTCATGTTCCTAGTGACACAACCATTTGTTATCAAGTGAGGAGATTTTTTCTCTTCTTCAAAAGGAGACATCTATCTCCTTGGTATCCAACAAAGTCATTACTACTTGAGAGGTATCAGTAGCTAGTATCTCTTCTCTTATATGGGAGCAATTATGTTAATTCTTATAGGATCAATTTATGTCTAGTAAGTTTATGCCAAAGTGCCTATCCAAGGAGCTTTTTACTACTGTGTCAAGATCCTTGAGGGTGTGAAGTTTGATTGGACACAATTTCTTTTGACAAAGATAGGCCAACATTTCCAACAAGCTCAAAAAGGTCAACTTAGTAATGTTTCTTATGGGGATTTTCTTCAGAAGGTGATTACCCTTAAGCCTTTTCTAAGTGGCATTCTCTTCTTGATTCAGATGATACTCTTGTGCAACCTCCACCTTCAGTTGCTTCCCCTCCTCCAATGCAAGAAAATTTTGATGAGGAAGATGAACCTCCTACCAGGGTGATCCAAAAAAAATATTCTCACCCATAGACTTTTTCCTATTTTATTCATGTTCCTGATCCTTTTGCTACATAGCTCTATGCATGATATTTCTACTAGCTCCCTTCATGCATTCCTTTCCTGTACCAAATTGTTTGCACAGCAAAAAGGGATGGGAAATGTGACCCTCAAACTCCATTTTCAGAAATAGTATTGTTTGATCCCATGGTCTCATAGATGCAAGAAAAGGTAGGTTTCTTGACTAGTTAGTTGAGTAAACCTCTAGAGGATTTAGTATTAGAACTAGCTACTCTAAGAGATATTCACAAAGGGATACCTAAAGCTATGAATCTATTGGATGGCCAGAAAGCAACCATTGCTTTGATGACAGATATGTTAGTTGCTACTAAAGATGCTCAAGCCTCCTTGGCACAAGAGTGTGATTCTATCCTATTTGAGATGGTGGTTTTACCTTCTAAACTTGAAAATTGTGTGGGTGAGTTATAGCATTCTAAAGAAACTGTTGCAATACAATAAAAGATAATTGAGGAGTTGAAATGTAAAGTAAGTGAACTTTCTGCTTCTCCCCTTGCTCTTATAGGCTATTCTCTTCAATCTTCTGTAGAGGAGCTGAACAGCCTAAAGCAGTAAGCAAATCGCCTCCCCCTACCTTTTTAATTAAATACCAATAGCAAAATTCTACCCTATATATGTCTCTTAGTACTATTGACTTCTTGAAAGCACCAGAAGATGGGTGGCATAACATTTTATCTACTGATTTACTTAAATTAGTGTTTGATCATGTTATTGACGATCTAGTTTGCCATGAGGCACAGTTATTTTCATTCATATATATCGCAAGAGACTTATAGATTTCTGATGAGGAGAATATCAATCTTTGTGTTGGTGATGTTATTCTACAAGCAACCATTTATATTCATTCTATGTAGCTTAGTCAATCAAATGGGTTGCACACGTATGTCCAGAAGACTTCATGTTGTAAAGGTTATGCTTGGCATCCATCTTTAAAGGAGGATGTGCTAGTTTACCGTCCACATAACAATACATTTTTTAAATCTGATATCCAACCCTCACACCCACAAGTCATTTCTTAAATTGCAAAAAAATCATTTATTTACTAATGTATTTTTTCAAGCCTTTAAATATCAATCTTCTATTTATCTGACTAATCCTATTGATCTCCTTTCTTATTAGAAGATGTCTCAATATCCTCATATTTATATCTCCCTTCTTAACACTAATCCTAATTCCATTCCTATGCTCGCCTTTATCCATGCATTGTCTCGTCATATCCATGTATTTTCTCCTTGCCTATTTATTACTGAACCTACAATGTCACCTATTCCTCTTGATCCTCCTATTGTTTAATCTATTCCATCCACTTTTCTTGTAGAATTTCTTTATATTTTATTGTTTTCTTTCCCTCATTTTCCAACATCCCTATCACTTAATGTTTCTACTTTCTATTGTTTATCCTATCCCCCTCTGCATTGTTTGACTGTGATTCTCTTACCTCAATCTTCTAACTATATAAACCTACCTTCGCCGTTAGTCATGGATGCTAGTTTATTTGACAATGATATACTCTATTCTTCTTATAATGGACTTTACAAGAATCTTTGACAATACGAGTTTTTAATTGGCCTATATTTTTAGATGATGGGAGACTTTATCTACATGTTTGCATTCCTATCTTTAGTTTGCTCTTAGACATATGCTCAATCAAAAGATATTTCTATGAGGTTTGTTGCTCACTTTTGTTTGTATTTAGCTTTTATACATTAGCAATTGTACATAAATACAAGGAATTCTATCTCTCATTTTCTTATCAATACTAATGTGAATGTATCAAGAGCTCAGATGGATGTGCCGTACTATCTTGCTCAAGCTTTTCCTTTTAAGAATGTTCCTATCTATTTTGTGTATGAGAGGAGATCATTGAAGAGATTGAAGCTTAGCATATAGTTTAAAAATAAATATCTTCATTCTAATAATCAAGTGAATTATCTTTCTAATGTATCTTGATTTTAACAAAAAACCTTCTTTTTTCTCTTCAAAATTTTTGGGGGGTTGTGTCATTCAAATTACATTGTCTTTTGAATGTGAGTTCAATATTCTATGACTGTTTTATTTGTGTGAGATGTGTATGTGTGTGTGAGCTATCCTTATCATGAGGAGACAAAGTTGGAGTTGAAGCAAATCAAAGCTAGATGATGATTGAAGATAAAGCTATGGATTTTATATAGATGAGAAAGAAAAGCTATTATATCATTTAATAGTTTGCCTTTTTTTTTGCTAAGTAAAGGATTGGTTCATATACTGGTTTATGCTTTTTCTTTCATATATTTGTTCAATCTTAGGTTATTTTGTGGCCTAGATGGAGTTAAAATTAATGGATTTAGATGAAGGCTTGTGACTGGTTATTTAGAGCTTTCTATTATTCTTTTTCCAAGGTCGTGACAATGCTCCCTAATTAAGTATGGCGATACGTTGAGAACTGAAATGATTAGATTTTTTATTACTTTTTGGATATTGAATGATTGATTTTGTGATAAAATTTATGGGTTTGAATGATTCTTGAAATTTCTAAAAGTATTTTGGGATGGGTTGAATATGTTTGATTAGCTTATGATGGTCTTGAATGATTTATGATATGCTTATGTGTTTTATCTGATCACTATTTGGTTTTGATTGGTCTATTTTTCTTCTATTTTATTTCTATTTGAGAGGTTCATATTGCGAATTATTGGGTTTGAGTGTAATACTTCAATGCAATTAAAAAATTAGTTGGTTAGTTTGAAAGTTAGTTAGTCAATTAATAAGTTAGTAAGGTTACTAACTAAAGTAAAAACTAACTAACATTAATAACTAATAATTTTTGTTTAATTAAAATATTTTATAAAAATATGAGAATCATAATCCGATATTTTTCCTGCATTGACAAGGATTGTAGCAACCCTTCACAGAAATTACAACGTGAACGAGAGTTATGAGCCATATTAATCACTATTGTTAATGTGTATAATATGGATGGTCCAAAAATATTAGATTTTTGGGTAAAACTAGCATATTTTAGATATTATTTATTGTAAATATCCTAAAAAGCTATGGAGATTCTAGAACAAGTTGTCTTGTAAAAAAGGCAAGTGGTTTTTTCAACTTGTTTTAGAGATTTAATACAAAAAAAGAAGGATTGGAAAAATCACTCGCCATGATCATAGTTTAAAGGCAATAAACAACACTTCAAACAGTGAGAAGAAAAAGGAGTGATCAAGAAGATTTTCTAAGCAAGTGTCTTGGAGTTTTACTCCCCTTTCGGAGCCAATGGAACCATCAAATTTATGATTTGACCATCAAATCACTGATTTTTCCAAGATCCCCTCCACAAACAGCTCTTCTTCTCAGCCACAACCCCTCTTCTCCAATTCAACATAAATAAGAGGCATGGGGAGCAATTTAGAAACACACAAGGAGACCCCGAGAGGCTGCGAGAGAGGGGTAGAGAGAGGGAGATAGAAGGATACCCCTCCAAGAGATTGCGAGAAGGAGCGAGAGAGAGAGAGAGAGAGAGAGAGAGAGAGAGAGGAGTTACTCGGAGAGGCTATGGGGAAGAGAGTTAGCTCAATTTCACCCTATCTCGGTTATCGATTAAACCATCTTCTCTTACACTCTCCCATATCACGAATCCATTCTACCTTCTTTATCTCTCAAATCCACTTGCAGACAATGGCCCCCAAGTGAAAGATCTCTCCAAATGCTGAAACTCCCACCACAACCAACGAGACCGCAAACCAAGGGACTGCAACTATGGGAAACGCATGTCTTATGAATCAGGTGCACCCCGTTGTATTAGGGAAAAGAAATTAGGAGAAAATGATGTTTACATTAATTTTTGTAACTTAATTGAGCATATTTCGAGATAATGAGGGTACTAGGAAAATTCCGTTCATCACATTCATCTTAGGTGATCGATTAAAATTGCACTTAGAAGCTCTTAAATTACACATAAATTGCATGGAAATTTCATGCTAATATATATATATATATGAAAATATTTAAGAGTATGTATTAAATTGCAATTAAGCCACATAGATTTTATGTATCCACATCTGTTTTCTTGGTTGAAATAATAGGAATTCCTACTACATCTTGTATAGTGTATGAGACCTTATCATACATATTAGCCAAAGGAAGGGATTGTTAAGTAAAATTTTTCATAGTATCGCTCTTGCATCTCAAGGGGGAGAGCAAACATGAGGAAAATTTTATATTATACTTATTTGCGCACCTTTGAAGAAATGTGCTGGTCTTGATGGTTGATCAAATATTTGCCATAATAGTTGTGCTTCCAAACTAGTCGTTGGTTGTGGTTCTGAACAATCGTCCAAAGTGCTTGATTAGTTATATAATTTTGTGGTGGGGTCTATGACAAATTGCCATGGGGATAAAGGAATGTTTTCTTGGAAGATGATATTATGGCTAACTACCTTGACTATGCTCGATTCTTAAAGGATTTACTTAAGGAAAGGGTCTTTGCACAGGTGGATCACCTCCGTGATCGCACCACAGACCAACTCGAAAATGACATTGCTCGATTCATGGGCTGAAGGTCGAGTGGTGAAAAGGCCAACCACGGAAATAATGTTTCACTCCTAGGCAGCTCGTGGGTATTGTGGAGCTCTGGACACCCCTTGCCAAGTCTGAAATGGAGTTGAAGAGCTCCCTGGCCCCAACGTATGTGGTGTTGGAAGATCCTATTCTAGATAAAGGATGGAAATTGTGGTGCCATGTGATTTGGATTGGGTGCTTCTGCAAGGCAAAAGGGAAATATAATTTCTCTTGTATGGGCAGGAGACAAAGATTAACTTGAAGATAAGTTACGGAACTTGTTTGTCAAAAGGACTGCTTGCTTTATTTTCATGTCGATGCTATAAGTTACATGAAAAAACCCAGTTCCCTAAAAGGCTTAATTGAGGAGCTGATTTTAAATGTCACATATAATTGTGGTAGGACCTAATTAGATAACTAAATAATACATATTGAGGAAAGCAAGTCGACGAAACCCCCGATGGGTCTGTCCTATGACAGGGTGGTCTCAGAGAGCTGGGAGGCTTCTCACAAGGTTTTACCGACGTCCGCCCTTATGAATTGTTAGATTTGGCGTTCGACCCTTAGGAATTATTAGGTTAGAACCCCGATTCATGCCATTTTAGGGAATCAAAATGGGACTATGCCTTATGGGTAGGGAGGTTTAGCAGTGCATCCCTCTCATTTTCCATTCTCTTTGAACCAAGTGCGGCATGGATCTGCTTTGGATTGGGTATCTCTACATAAAGTAAGATGTCCACAACCCCCAACGCTAGAATGTTGTTGGGAGACCTTGACTACTAGGAACCCAAATTTCAGGTCGATCCCAGTGGGTTCATTGGCTGCAAACGTTCCATTGCGAGGCTGTTGACAAACTTAAGAAACCCTAGGCGGTGAACCATGTAACATTCCATGGGAGTGCCAGGCAACAACACTTAGATTTGTCACTGCTAAAACGTGCCTGGATAGCCGATAAGCGGGCATGTTATAGTTGTTATCAAAGCAAAACTTCGTAATGATATGTGATTGATTAATGTATGATTCGTAGACATATCTTAAACATAATAACCTAAGTGGTATGGCTTGGTTGTCAGGCACCTTTTGCAGCCACAAATGCTGACATGTAAGAGAAGAAATTCCTTCTCAAGCAAATTAAGGTACCCGAGTTTGGTGGAAAAGGGATAGACATCAAAGAGGAGGCGGAGATATAGATTAAGTCGATGAATGATTATTTCTCTGCCGAGGAACTACTTCTACCAATCAAGCAATGATAACCAAGTTGGCCATGCTTGGATATGGTGAAAGAAATGGTACAAATATCAAGGTATTTCTGAAGCCACTGTCACTTGGGTTCAGCTGAAAGATGTTGTACACAAACGATACCTTCTGCCAACCTACCAGACTTTGAGGATGAATGAATTATTCAAGTTAGAGTAGGTGGAGTTAACCTTGGAAGCTGACTACTCAAAGTTTGTACCCCTACTAAAATATGCACCACCTATGGATATTGCGTAGCAAGTAGCCAAGTTTTTCCATGGCCTGAACACTCCTCTAAACCACCGCCTTGAAGCAATGTGTCCAACGAACTTGCAAGATGTGTTACTTCGAGCAAAGCCAATCATCCAAGAGCTTAAATCGGGTGATTGTGACAAAGATGATTCCCAAGATAAGGACAAGAGATGCCACACATGCAGAGAGATAGGGCACATCCGTAAGAGATATCCCAACCACTGATGTTTCTAATGCAATGAGCTAGGGCATGTCCAAGTAGACGGCCTTGACTTAAGTCCAGAAGATATTGAGCCTCTAAGAAAACAAAGCTACACAAGTGCAGTCTTTGGATATATAGAGGAATCAGATGAAGACAAAGACTATAACCCATTACACCTCTTCAGGACGATTAGAAACCCTAGAAATTTTATCGACGTGTAGTACAACTTGTATTGGAATAAACCTTACCCTTGTAAATACAATTAACCCAAGAAATATGAGTTGCATCAACTTTGAGCCTAGAACTTACAAGTGATCAGAGATACTTTAGCAAGGAATGACAATTATAACTTACAATGAATTTCTTTTAAGTTGTTTTCTTCTCAACTACTATAGATTGGGTCTTACCAAAATGTCCAAGCTTTGGAGTATTCCTTAGCACTACAAGAAAATCCTATCCTCCATGGATCTTAGTCCAGATCTAAAAAGAGGACAATTCGGAAATAGAGTTTCTGAGATAAAGGACCACTTCGGTCCGCTAAAAGGATCCTAGGGCAATTTGGTCTAAAGAAGAAAATCCTGCCAAAGACAACCAAGAATCTTGTGACCCCAAGTGATAAAGTTCTGTGTTGTTTCTATTGCAAAAGGAGCTAGGTCTTTTCAAAAGGGAATATACAAAGTACCCTAAACACCGACACTCCTAGTGCCACAACATTGGACATATCCATGTCAATTGTCCCAACAAGACTCAAAGAGGACTTGAACTTACAAGAAATGAATATGTACAAGCTTCGCATCTAGATTGATAGTGATCCAGAACCTACCAGGAAATTATCAGATACTTAGAAAAAAAAACCTAGAATATCTTCATGAGATTTACTACAATAAACTTTTCTCTTGTAATCTAGACTCAAAAATATCAAATACAATAAGTTGTTATTTTAAAAGACCGAATGCTTATGAGTGGTTAGAGTGCCGCAACGAATGCGTGATGGGTCTTACCCCATAGGTTCCAAAATGAAACCCCCAATTTCTCTCGAGATGAGGACATCTTGATTTCTCTAAGGGGAGGAAGATGTAATACTTTCACGCAATTAAAAATTTAGTTGGTTAGTTTGAAATTTAGTTAGTCAATTAATAAGTTAGTAATGTTACTAACTAAAGACTAACTAAAGTATTTTTCAGATTGATGAGGATTGTAGCCACCCTTCACGAAAGTTACAACGTGAACAAGAGTTATGAGCCATATTAATCACTGGTGTTAATGTGTATAGTATGGATGGTCCAAAAATATTAGATTTTTGCGAAAAACTAGCATATTTTAGATATTACATATTGTAAATATCCTAAAAAGCTATGGAGATTCTAGAACATGTTATGTAAAAAAAGCAAGTGGCTCTTCAGCTTGTTTTGGAGATTTAATACAATAAAAAGAAGGATTGGTGAAATCTCACGGGTCATGATTGCAATGTCGCAATCGCAATTTACAGGCAATAAACAACACTTCAAACAGTGAGAAGAAAAAGAACTGATCTGGAAGATTTTCTAAGCAAGTATCTTTGAGTTTTACCCCCCTTTCGGAGCCAATGGAACCATCAAATTTATGATTTGAGTATCAGATCACTGATTTTTCAAATATCCCTTCCACAAAGAGCTCTTCTTCTTAGCCACAACCCCTCTTCTCTAATTCACTATAAATAAGAGGAATGGGGAGCAGTTTAGAGGAGCACAAGGAGACCCCGAGAGGCTACGAGAGAGAGGTAAAGAGAGGGAGGTAGAAGGATAACCCTCCAAGAGATTGTGAGAAGGAGCGAGAGAGAGAGAGAGAGAGAGAGAGAGAGAGAGAGAGAGAGAGAGAGAGAGAGAGAGAGGGAGGGAGAGAGAGAGAGAGAGAGAGAGAGAGAGAGAGAGAGAGAGTTACCACGAGAGGCTGTGGGAAAGAGAGTTAGCTCAATTTCCCCCTATCTCGGTCTTCGACTAAGCCATCTTCTCTTATGCTTTCCCATATCACGAATCTATTCCTCCTTCTTTATCTCTCAAATCCACTTCAGATGATGGCCCAAGTGAAAGATCTCTCCAAATGTTGAAAGTCCCACCACAACCAACGAGACCACAAACCAGGGGGCTGCAACTACGGGAAACGCATGTCTTATGAATCAGGTGCACCCTGTTGTATTAGGGAAAAGAAATTGGGAGAAATGAATGTTTATATTAATTTTTGTAACTTAATTGAGCATGTTTCAAGATAATGAGTATACTAGGAAAATTTTGTTCATTGCATTCATCTTAGGTGATCAATTAAATTGCACTTAGAAGCCATTAAATTGCACATAAATTGCATGGAAATTTCATGCTAATATATATATGAAAAGATTCAAGAATACACATTAAAGTGCAATTAAGCCACATAGATTTTATGCAGCCGCATTTGTTTTCTTGGTTGAAATAATAGAAAATCCTATTACATCTTGTACAGTGTGTGAGATCTTATCATACGTCCTGGCCAAAGGAAGGGAGTGTTAAGCAAAATTTTGCATAGTATCGCTTTTTCATCCCAACGGGAAGAGCGAACATGAGGGAAAAGTTATATTGTACTTATTTGTGCACCTTTAAAGAAATGTGTTGGTCTTGATGGTTGATCAAACATCTGCCATAATAGTTGTGCTTCCAAACTAATCGTTGGTTGTTTTTCTGAACAATTGTCCAAAGTGCTTGATTAGTTATATAATTTCGTGGTGGGGTCTATGATGAAAAATTGCCATGGGGATAAATAAATGTTTTGTTGGAAGATGGTATTAGGGATAACTGCCTTGACTATGCTTGATTCTTAAAGGATTTAATTACGGAAAGGTTCTTTGCTCGGGTGGATCACCTTCATGATCGCACTGTGGATAAACTCGAAAAGGGTACTGCTCGATTCATGGGCCGAAGGTCAAGTAGTGAAAAGGCCAACCATAGAAATAATGTTTCACTCCTAGGCATCTTGTGGGTATTGTGGAGCTTTGGGCACCCCTTGCCAAGTCCGGAATGGAGTTGAAGACCTCCCTGGCCCCAACGTCTATGGCATTGGAAGATCCTATTCTAGATAAAGGATGGAAATTGTGGTGCCATGTGATTTGGACTGGGTAGTTCTGCAGGGCAGAAGAGATATATAATTTCTCCTGTATGGGCAAGAGACAAAGATTAACTTGAAGATAAGTTAAGGAACTTGTTTGTCAAAAGGACTACTTACTCTATTTTTGTGTCGATGCTATAAGTTATGCAAACAAACCCTGTTTCCTAAAAGGCTTAATTAAGGAAGCTGGTTTTAAATGTCACACATAATTGTGGTAGAACCTAATTAGATAACCAAAGAACACCGGTAGGCAAAACCCCCGACAGGTCTATCCTATGGCAGGGTGGTCTCAGAGAGCTGGGAGGCTTCTCACAAGGTTGACCCTTAGGAATTGTTAGGTTAGAACCCCGATTCATGCCGCTTTAGGGAACCAGAATGGGACTATGCCCTATGGGTAGGGAGGTTGAGCAGCGCATCCCTCTCATTTTCCATTCTCTTTGAACCAAGTGTGGCATGGATCTGTTTTGGATTGGGTATCTCTGTGTAAAGTAGAATGTCAAGGACCTAACGCTAGAATGTTGTCATGAGACCTTGACCACTAGGAACTCAAATTTCAAGTCGATCCCAATGGGTTCAACCACGAACGTTCCATTGCAAAGTGGACTTGAGAAACCCTAGGCAACATTTAATCAACCTCATAGACACCACAAGAGACTGCAAATATGGCAGAGACCAGCATGAACCGGAAACGCAACAAATAGCTCGATCTAGGGGATTTTTTGGATGAAATCCAAGAGATGGTGAGCAAGTATGACTTGCAAGCCCGGATGGACCACCACGGTAGGCCATCCGAGGATATCATAACGGACCTTGAAAAGGAGAGGAAACTAGTGCAGGAAGCTTTGCAAGGCATAGTGGCATACAATCAAGAATAGCAAGCTAGAAGCTTACAACAGGATGTAGAAATGCGAGAGATCCAGGAGTGTTATCCTTAGCAAAAACAAATTGAATAGGACTTGACGGAGAGAGAGAGGGCATTAGAAGGAGACCTTATGCTAAGCGAGCTTCTCATGAAGTGACTATTAGGTAACACATTTCAAGAGCAGAGCAGAGTAGCACTTGCAACCTCATTACTCACACAGCTAAGGATCAACCATGGCTCCAAGAGCCACTCAAAAATCCTTATTGTTGCTAAGCAGCTAGACAAGTACTAGCCAAACAACAATCTATATAGCTTTGTAGAGCAATTCAAGCAAATTTGCAAGGTCAACGGCCTCACTGATCTTGCTCAATGCTTGCAAGATTTCGATCTGTGCCTAGGAAATAAGGGTAGGACTTGGTACATGAGCTTAGATATTGTAGAGCACAATAATTTCAATAACCTATAGAATAACTTTATTAAGAGATTCTCAGAGGTTGGGTACTCGGACAATCTGATAGTGCGGCTGATGAACATAAAGCAAAAAGACAAGGAGGACATACAGAATTATGTTATCCACCTACCATGTCTCTTTAAGAGAATCCCAACAACCAAATGACCCACAGAAAGAGCGGTGTCCATGGTCTTTATCAACTGAATACAAAGTGAGTAACTCTACAAGGCCTTGGCAGGCAACTCAAGCTTGCAGCAAGATATGCTTACTAGGGTCTTTGAAGAGGGAATTCGAGTGGATGCCCAGCTCAAGGAGAGGAGCTCCACGAACTTGAGCCGAGACCAGGCTAGCTCTAGAACCTTAGAAAGGTTATCCACATCCATGAAACAGTCAGTCCCAAATAGCCAAGATAAGGGGAAGAGTACTAATCAGAGCCAAGAGCTAGCAGAAATGAAGATGGAGCTAGCGAGACTATAAGAGATGATGAGGAGGCCTACGCCCCACACATCCAACACATGTATTGTGGTGGAAACCACCTACCAGCTGAGTGTCATGACCCTAGGTCCCGACCATGCACCCATTGCGGTAGGTTTAGCTATGATGCCATGCATTGCAAACTGTCGATGACACTCCCATACTCACAACCTTACAACCAACCTTACCTAGGGAATAGGCCATGAAATTTCTTTGAGAGGAGAGCCCCATTGGCTCTCCTGGCACCTAATGATGCTAAATCATCCATTCCTAGGATGGAGATAACCCCACAAGCATATCTCAGCTACTTGGACCTTCATAACTCATCCATTCAGTGAGACTCCAGTCCACTATGTGGAGGAGCTGAATGACAATGAGCCCTATGTGAGCCCTTACGTCTCGTATGATGAAGAGGGCAATCCAATCCTCATAGATTATCAACCAATACTTCCCTACTATTCTTTTGAGCATGTGCTCTGTGTAGGGTAGTGGATAGTTGTCTCTCTTAGTTGCAGCCTTGAAGAAGTTACTATATGTATATCCTCTACATCATGTGCATTCAAGGTATATTTATAGATATCCTTATCTATGAATTTTTCTTGAATAAAAAATAACACTTTTCTATTCGATCCATAAGTAACCCCTTTATATTACACCCTTTTGTATGTAAAAAATGTATAAAAATAGTATTTTATGTTAGAAGCGAGAGAGAGAGAAGGGTTGGACCAACTGTGAGGAGTTGTATGCCCTCCAGTCATTTTCTTCATATTCAATTACCCATATAACTAAAGTGATTACAACACTCTAAGGTCTCTAAGACCATTCACACATAGCCTTAATCCACCAAATTATTTAATGTCCCACACTTGCTGATATAGCTAGACATAGCTAAGACTCTATCGATGGTCACACACATAAGCTTGAAGTCTCAACACTTCCCCTCAAGCTCAAGACAGCCTTTGCGCACCAAGTAGCTATCAAAAAACATTGAACTTATCTTTACCCAAAGACTTGGTAAAGATATCTACTACTTGCTCATCTGTCTTCACATTTATGAGCCGATGATGGTTCTAGGTAGAGGTGGCAACAGAGGCTTAGGAGCGTAGACCCAAAAGGCTATCTCATGTTGGACTTGCGGTCACCCAAGTCACATCTCGTCATGCTGCCCTAGAAGGAAACAAGCCGATTGAGACAAGGATGATCTTAGATGCACTGAGTGTGGAATCACACATTTCTTTGCTAATTTCCCTAGACAAAAACCATCTTCTAGTTTGGAAATCATGCCATCAGTCCCATTGGGGCTTTTCGATATCAAAACACTTGACGGTGAGGCCACACCCATCCCGTTGCATGTCATGACCCAAGCGTAGACAAAGCACGCCAGCATATCACTGCTGCTAGGACCCAACAACTTAGATATAGCCTCAATCAGAAAGAAAAGTCATATGCAAAGGAAAAAGAAAACTAACACAAAGGTCATGCTCAAAACTGAGAGTGCCACAACACTGCCTACTGGAAATAAGGTCACAGACACAGATGCAAAGACATCTACTGCAAAGACTATTAGTAAGGAGAGTGCTAAGGTAGGGGAGTACCCCAACCCGAAGTGCCAACTAGAAGCCATAGAAAAAGTGAAGAATTGGGTGAAAGAAGTCCAATAATACTTAAAGGACACTGAGCCCATCTTGGAGGATGAGATCGATGATCTCTCAAGTGTACACACACCAATTTTGCATCCACAACCAAAATTGAGAGATGCAACTACACCACATAAGTACTGCCGCTTAGACGGAGTTTAAACGCCATGGGCCAGAAAATTAGCCAAGGCCATTAGCCAAGAAACGTAGGAATAGGAGAGAAGTAAGAAGTTAGTAATCTCCTCACAGTGCTAGTAACCACCCCAATGACTCTAAGCTTAGAAGATCTTCTTAGACAGCATTCAGATGCTATAGCAAGAACTAAAGCAGTGGGTAGAAGGATCGATAAAGCAGGCTGTATAGCTGACTTACACAAGCATGATGTAGCAACATAGATACCAAGTTTGACACTACACTCAGTGCCCATATCCTTGCACGTTAATGCTTTCTAGGAACGCATTGAAATGCATGCAATCTTACTAGTCCTAGCTCTAGGAAGGGAATTGTAGACACATGGGTGTAGGAGTTAGTGTTCTTAGCCATGCAGTGCTCCAAGCTTGGGGTAACCTGCTTGTCAAGAATGGCTAGATTTAATGTCACACTAGCTAACTGAATGAAAGTAAAGCCATTCTAAGTACTAAAGAATTGGCCATTGAAGATCACAGGAGTCCGTTTCTCTGTAAACTTCATAGTCATGAAAGGAGTGGACTACAATATCTTGTTAGGCTGACCCTGGATGTGCAATGTACAAGTCATAGAAGATTGTGGCAACAGTCTAATCTTCCTAGGCAATCAAACAAAAGTGGTAAGGATAGAGATGGATACTTGGAAGAGTACGCCACATTCGACTTAGATGCCATCTCAGCCATGCTGAAGGGTGATGCGCAAGTTAGAAATCATATGGGCCGCTCACAAGTATTGTTGAGATATTTGCAATCACACCCACTATGGCCTCTTTGTATGAGGTGGTTCTGGGCTTAGGACATGTAGGTAGACCGAATCACATATGCACAGAAAGGGAAACTACTACCCATCCAACAATTATAAAGCATTGTACTTGGATACCACATTTTGATATATGATGAATGCAATATCATGATGATTTATCATTTCAGTTAGTGTCTTGGTCATTATATCAGTCATCTCATACTCAAGATTTTCTTTATGAGTCCAAGCTTCATCTCTCAACTCTATCTTTACTTGAGCTTCCATAGACACTTGCACCTTGGTAGCTTGAAGCTCTTATATGCCACTCCATAGGTGAAATCTCCTGGAGCTTCCTTCTAGAAAAGTGTTCCCATGCTTCCAGAGGTTCTTCTTGTCACCTCAATCCCTGACATTAGGCAACCATAGGCTCAGCATTGTCAAAATTCTCAATCACACTGCCATAGCATACAACTGTAACCTGCAGAACATACCCTGCTTGGATTCCCTGGATCTCTCAATACATTGTTGGTCATGATAATGACGAATAAGAAGATCTTAACACAGATGCAAAGAAACATTACTCTTGTTGCTCACTTTTAGTACATAGAAGTCTTGTTTGCATCACTTGCAGGTAATGTTGGAGCTGCCTACACCAAAGAGCAATCAATAATCTTATCTAAAGACCTTGAAGATGCTTCAGACACTCTACTCAACATGCCAAAGTATGAGATGTCTTTACTTGAGGGGGATATGGGCATGAAGTCTGAAGCTGCAAGAAAAGTGAAGAACAAGTACAAGATCAAAAAGAGTAAACTAGGCTACACCAACAAGAAGTCCTGCAATGAATTGAAGATCTATGTAAAAATAAATGTTGAAAATCACAAGGATCTCACGGTCCTTGACCCAAATTTTTACTGAATTTTTTAGCCTTTTATTACCTATCCCAAAATTCTCCTGCCATAAGCTTGTAAACTCCTCATATAGCCTTGTACTACAACCTCTGTACACTTTGTGAGGCCCTTGTTACATCCTTAGGATGTCCACCTTGTTTGTGGTACCCACACTTAGCCTTTTTTGTGATGGCCTCCAGTGTTTTTCCATGTCTATGGTGTGCCCACACTTTGTAGGTGTTGCTCTTACTAAAGCCTCTACACACTTTGTACTTTCTAGTTGTGATTAAGGAGGGGTGTTGAGATATTTGCAATCACATCCTGTTGAGATGACAAGCTCAACACATGCGGACATTGATGATGGACCGCCTAGTTAGATGGGTCCACACGTCTACACTTAGCATGTCAATGGTCATTATGACTCTCACATGGCCAGTAACTCATTACTTATTATATTCAGGTTGTTACACCTATTTATAGCTGGCATAGTTATAGTGTCAGTCGACTAGTGTAGTCGGTTATGCATTGTTTGACTTAGTAGGCCACTTTCCTTTATGTTGTATCTTATCTATACTTTGTGTACATTGTAAAGTGTGTGGAAGAAGAAGAAGAAACCAGCAAGAAAACGTTTTGGCCTCCATCTCTCTTCTTGTCTCTTGAGTGAGCTTCTCCTTGTGCATTCTGTGTGTGTTCGGCGCGGCATCTTGAGCAAGTCCCCCCACCACGCGATTCTTGACATGGTATCAGATCCGTGCCACTGAGAGAGGCTGATTTCGAAAAGCTGAAGTGAAGGAGAAGAAGCAAGGTTCGAGCAAGCAAGCCACGAGTAAGAAGCTCTCCCATTCTTCCACTCTCTCTCTTGGATAGTGCTTGTGGAGGCACCGGAAGCAGGGTCGAGCAAAAATCTCAGATTGCAATGAGACTTGGTGTGCACGAAGAGCACTATGTATTCTGCAGATAAGCCCTTTAGGACTTTTTCTCGCAGTTATTTTGGGCATTTGAGGCCGTTTTACGCCCCGTTTTAGAGTTGCAAGGTTGCGGATAGTAGTTTCAGGGTACATTGTGACTTTGACTATATTGACCGAAAGTGGGTGCACAGGTTATAAATTTTAGATCTGTAAGTTCAAAGGTGTTTACCAGCAAGTAAACACAAGGTTTATCTACAAATTGGTTGCAGATTGCATGTATTGTTTAAGTAGACAATGAAAAAGGCTATCTGGTGTATTGTTGTGCACTACAGGTCCAAGGTTGCAGAAGATTTTCTTTGCTGTTGGTATTAATTTGGTGATAATGGCAGAGAACAATGGAATCTCCATCATTGAGAAGCTCGATAAGAACAACTACCCTTCATGGAAGTTCCGTGTCAAAAACTTTCTTATTGGAAAAGGCCTCTACGAGTTTGTTTCAGGTGAAGAAAAGGAGCCGGAGGTGAGTGATCCTCCAACTGCAGAAGAGACAAAGGCATGGAAGGAATGGAATGCAAAAGACAAGAAGGCCATGTATTGGTTGTCTGCAGTAATTGACAATAATATGCTGGGACACATTAGAAATGCAGAGAATTCATATGCAGCTTGGACCATACTTGAAAGTATGTTTTCTGTAAATACAAAGGCACAAAAGATTCAACTCAAGCAAGAGTTGAATACATTGAAAAAAGGGAAGATGTCTATCAATGAGTATGCACTGAAGGTAAGGAGCATTGCAGATGCATTGGCAATGATTGATGCAATGCCCGATGATGATGATTTGGTGTCATCTACCTTGGGTGGACTTAACAATGAAAAGGCTTGGAAGTCTTTTGTAACTTCCGTATATGTTAGAAAGCCATTTCCAGATTTTGATGAGTTGGTCTCCCTTATTATCACTGAAGAGATCAACATGCAGAGTGAGATATCTGAAAAAAGTGGTGAACAGGTCCATGCTTTCTACTCCAGTTCAGGAAGGGGACGTGGCAGGTTCTCTTCAAGAGGCCGTGGTATAGGACGTGGTAGTGACAACCAACAAAACAGATTGAATCAGCAATTTGGCGATATGCAAGTTTCAGGAGGTCGTGGTAACTTTAGAGGCAGGGGGAGCTTTAGAGGAAGAGGTGGATGGCAGAACAGAGGCTCTAACAACTCTGGTATTGTGTGTCACTATTGTGGCAAAATAGGTCATATTGCAACCCAATGTTATGCTAAGAAAGATGATATTCGCTGTGGTAAGTTGCAGCAAGGAAACTATGCATCATCTTCACGACAGAATGAAGACAAAAATGAACGTCTGTTTGTTATGCAGCATATGTTGAATGCTATTACAAGAAAGGAAACACATGATGATGTTTGGTATGTTGATTTAGGTGCATCCAATCATATGACCAGCCATGCAGAATGGTTTGGAGAGATGCAGGATTTGCAAAATGTAGGTTATGTGCAGACAGGTGATGATTCATGCCACTCAATTTCACACATTGAAAAAGTTCCCTTGTCCTTGCATGATGGTAAGACAAAGAGTCTTTCATATGTATTACATGTGCCATCTACTACAAAGAACTTAGTGTCAGTCGGTCAAATGGTAGAGCAAGGGTTGCAAGTCAAATTTAATGCAAAGGGCTGCTTTGTAGAAGACTTCAATGACAAGTGCAGGCTGGTAGCAAAGGGAAGTAGAGTTGGACGTATGTTTACTCTGGATGCTGGAATTCCTACTATGAATACTGCTATGTATGCTAAAGGAAAAGGTGTTATTGCAGATATTGAAATTTGGCACAAATGCATTGGACATGCAAATGTACAAAGGCTGAAACTAATGCAGTCTAAAGGGTTGGTTAGAAGTTTACCTATATTTAGAGTTGCAGAATTTCATAAGGCATGCAAACATGTCAGTTTGGTAAGCAGGCAAGACAACCCTTTTCACATGACAGAGATGTAAGCAGAAATATCCTTGATGTTGTGCATACAGACATTTGGGGACCTACACAAAATATATCTCTTGGAGGCAATTCATACTTTGTCACATTCATTGATGATTGTTCTAGAAAGCTGTGGGTATATTTTATGAAGGAAAAGAGTGAAGCATTTGAGCACTTTAGAACTTTCAAGGCTGCAGTTGAAAGAGAAACAAGCTTGAAAGTAAAGTGCTTGAGGTCAAATGGAGGGGGAGAATACCTCTCGAATGAGTTCAGTGATTTTCAGAGGTCTCATGGGATAAAGAGACTGTTCACATGCAGGTATACCCCACAGCAAAATGGGGTTACAGAAAGGAAAAACAGGCATATTGCAGAAGTTGCACACGCCTTGATGGCTGAAAAGAATATGCCTACGCATTTTTGGTCTGAGGCTGTTCATACTGTTGTTTATATTATGAATAGAACTCCCACAGCTGCAGTTCATGGGATGACTCCTAAAGAATGTTTTACAAGTAAGAAGCCTGATGTCTCACACTTGAAAGTGTTTGGATGTATTGCATATGTTCATGTGCCAAATGAGTTGCGGAAGAAATTGGATCCAAAGGTTGAAAAGTGTGTCTTTATTGGATACTCTTTAGAGCAGAAAGGGTATCGATGTTATAACCCTATCACACGTAAGTTCAGAGTGAGCAGGGATGTCATCTTTGATGAAATGAGCAGTTGGTATGCATCTACTGGTATTGTATTGGATGATGATGATGATCACGACACTCGTGTACAGGCTAAAAAGCAAGAATCACGGACTCTTAGTGGACCAGAGACATTGATCCGGGTTTTTTACAACCCGGATTATTACCACAAAATTTGGCCAAAGCCCCTATCAAGAGATTACCATATCACTTTGGGTTTACTCTTCAAGCACTAGGTATGCTACATTGCTTCTCGATTATGATAACTCTAGCAAATGGGGGGAACAAGTTCTTAGAAGGCATGTCAAGGTAAAGGGTAAAAGGGATGGTTATCTTAGTGAAGATGGAAATGGATTACATCTAGAAGTTGAGTGAGTGCATAGATTTTTTTCAAAGGACTAGCCTCCAACTACACATGGGCCCCGACTGCATCACTAAGATTTGGAATCTATCACCATCATTAGAGGACACCTCACCCTAGCACACAAGTCAATATCCACATCATGGTGTCATTTGGATCTTGCACAAAAGCTTACAAGCATGGACCCCTTTTGTCACATGCTTATATGTATTTATATACATATGGGGGACTAAAGTCAAAGCAACTTTTGAAAGCAATTTTTTATAATCTCAATAACTCCCAAGAAAAAGAAAATTTTAAGAAAACTCTCGCGATGTCCAGTCGGTTTCAATCTGGCCTACAAAGTTGTAGAATAAACTTTTTTCAAATTCCTCACGGATTTGAAGTTACGAAGGCATAGACTGCTGGCTACATGCAATTTTCTTCTCTCTTTCACCACACCAACTTTCCACTCTGTCCTTCTTGTAAATATATTATAATAATGTGCTTTGGGCACCCACCTCTTGTAATCTAGCTCCATTTCTCTATTTTGTTTACCACCACCCTTGGCTTCTTGCATGATGACCAAGGTGGGGACTTGTCCCATCCACTATTCTCCATATTTTCAAAGATGCCATACATCATCTAAGATTATGTTAATCAAGAAGATTAGCTTAATCTAATCCCTCATGGAGGCTATATAAAGAGCCCATGGAGAATGAAGAAGGGGGCAGGAAGGACAATGACAAGCCCATGAGAGCACTCTAGAATACCCTCATCTCTTTGAGGTGAGCTATGAGTGAGTTCTTTTATTATGTAGCATAATGGCAAGGTTCCTCTACCTCTTCTTCTATTATCTCCCTCTCCTCTCATCTTCTCATTTCATGTAGCATAATGGCAAGCTTCTTCTACCTCTTCTCCTCTTATCTCCCTCTCCTCTCATCTCTCTCTCTCTTATGTTCCAATATGGTGTCTAGTACATATATTCTCTCTTGTAAATTTGTGTTTTGGTTCTCTTGATTCTCTTTGAGAAAAGGGATGTCCTAGCCCATCCTCCCTTTGGCTAGGTGGTTTCCCTTTTTAGTTCTCTTAGTGAGGATTGGAGGTTGGATGGGTAAGAGGCAACCCGTTCATCATTTCAACCCTCATTTTTGGTGCCCCCGATGAGGACATTCTCAACCACAATTATCTACCTCCTTATATGGAATGACACAACACATGGTGGTGCATCCTCTACAACAAGTTCCCCAAGTGGCTTTTCCTCAACGCCTTCACCAACTATTTTTGAAGCTGGTTGAAGTCCACGACTCCCAAAATTGTCTCCTAAGGAAGCTCAAGAAAGAAAGTATGCCTATCGGATGACGGCACACATGCGGGTAAAAGGTGTTCACTTTAGAAATTCCATTATCTCACAACGGAAAAATTATGTTGCCATCAATTGCTAGGTTCTCATAATTGTGGTGAGTGTTTTGCAAACAAAGTGAAGGCCCTTCCGAGAGGTCCTCGTCTCCAAATCATCAAATCCCTCTCTCTCTCTGGCCTAATCCATATCAAAGGAGGACAACTATGCATGAACGGTGTGGAGTTTTGTAGAAGTGCAAAGTATGGAGACTACCTTCAACTGTTGTTAGCTCGAAGGTTGGGTGTGGTTGAAAAGGTGGCCATCGCACCTTATGAAATATATGTCGCCGAGGATGGACACACCAAGGCAAGAACAATCATTGGTGAGAAAATTCTCCGTATAGCAAAGTTGGTGGGTTCCAAAAAGAAACACTCTGTGAAAAATCCTTCATAATTCAAGAAAGTGCATTCCCTCTACTCCCTTAAGTAGTCTCCACTCATGAATAATAATAATGGCCCAAATTTCTACACCTTCCACTCTGTACAAAACATCTGAGTTAATGTATGCATCAGTAAGAAGATTTTCTTCCAGCAGCGTCTTGTCATGTACTTTGGGGCTGAAAGATTAAGGGAGATTCTTGTATCACTAGAACCTATAATCTTCCCAATGCTAGACTACAATGCATCCTTCAACGTACATGTATTTATCCTATTATAATAGTTTCTCATGAATCAGAACGAGTTGTATGGACCTATCCATCCACTTGCTATGCAAACTGTGCATATTGTAGCTAGCACAAAGCTTAAATTCCAAGGCATTATTAGAAGCATACTGGGGCCTAGACGTCTTGCTGAAATCAATGCATCTGTGAATCCATTCATCCTTCCCCTTATAAAATACAACTTAAGTCTAGACGTTTTCATCTTCATACTCTACTAAGGCAACATGGCATTTCCAAGTTTTTTTGGGCACAAAGGGGAGAAAGCTCTAGACTTTTTGGATGACTTAGAAATGGCCTTCCTAGTCACAGGCCGGGATGATGAAGCAACCAAAGTACGTGCCTTCTCTTTAGTTCTAAAGGGTGATGCTCGAGTGTGGTATCAAGCTCTTCCAGAGGCTACAAGGGGTAATTGGGAGGATCTCAAGACTGCATTCATGCACAAGTACCAAGATACAGAGCCACTTGAAGATATTTGGAGACAACTCTTAGATCTTCGCCAAACCTTACCAGGGGAGTACCAAGCATATGAAGGCATGTTTATAAAATTTTGGGATAAATGGACAGCCTCTTTAGCCAAGGGAGAAAGAGTACCTGATTGCCTTAAGAAAGATTGTTTTCTAGCCGGACTCCATCCTCTACTAAGGGAGAAGGTCAAAGGAAAGTTTCCCACATCCTATGAAGAATCAGTCACTTATGTGAGGGAGAAAGATAGAAAATTGAAGTATCAAGCCCAGTTGAAGGGGGAAGTTGAGCCCATACAGGTTTTACCAACCATGCCAAGGCCTAGAGAAATAGCAGAGGCCCCACCTGAACCGGAGATACCACAGCAAGAGCTCCTACAATGCATTACTGATCAACTTGAAAGCCTTTCATTAAATTTGGTGCAAGGAGTACGACCCCCTCCCCTCATAAATGAAGGCAATCGAGGTCCAAGGAGGCAAGAAAGAGAGTATGTTTGCTATAATTGTGGGGAGATTGGCCATGGTATGTACTTTTACCCTCATCCTAGGCATTTTCCAGGAAATGGATTCCAACCAAGAAGGAGGGGACAACAAGTGACACCACCTAGGGAAAGGTTTGTTCCACCAAATCCAGGGCCTCCACCACCGGTTCAAGTTCTCTAGCATCCTCGACCACTTGCAGAGGTGCCGCCCTTGCCTATCCAACCGCAAGAAAATTATGATGTTAGGATAATTAGTTTAGATGAGAGTGATGTCAAAGGGAAGGCCAAAGTAGTAGAGGTTGCAGCAATGCCGGTAAAGAAAGCTCGGAGAATTGAGAGAATGGAGCCTACACCACCAAAGGAGGTTGAAAATATGGAAGAGGAGGCAAAGTCATCAATGGCTGCAAAGACACGCAACAATAAAAAGAGGAGGGCTCGCTCACGTTGACACATTGAGCCAGATGATTTTTCCCTGGGTAAAGGTACTAGAGCTTATGATTTGCTTTGCTAATGTGAAGAATCAAGGGCCAAAAATTTCATGGCCCCAATTACTACATCTATCTCCAACAGTGCGGCGACAATGGTCAAAGATGGTAAACATTAGACCCATGAAGAATAGACATGTGAATGCAATCCAGGCTAGAAAGATGAAAGATATTGTGCCTCTAGTAGAAGCCGAAATCAATGGGCAGAGAGTGTCAAAGACATATGTGGATGGAGGTGCAGAGATTTGTGTCATGACGGAAAAGTTGATGCATCGTTTGGGATTAGAGATAAATGAAACTACTAAATTTGGGGCCAAAATGGCTAACAATGTAGTAGTAAATTTTTTGGGAGTTATAAAGAAAGTCAAGGTAAAGGTGTATGGAGTGCAATTGGAGCTTGACATGTATGTGATGCCAGTGAAGGGGGACGGCTATCCGCTCATTCTTGGGCGACCATGGCTAATGGGAATGAAATCCAGACAAGATTGGGAGACAGGGGCTTTAGAGCTAAGACCACAAAAGGGGCTGCATAAAAAATGGAAGAGCACTATCTACAACATGAAGGAAGGCCGACAAGAGGATCTTGTTAGAGACCACCACTGATGAATGGAGTTCCAGTGAGGGTTGGTCATCTATGACAGAGGGAGAGTCTTCTAATGAGGAGGAAGAAAGCTCTCTAGAAGTGATGGGGATTACATTAAAAGGGCCTTCTAGTAGTGAAATTCCGCAGTAGCTTCCAAAGGTCGAGAAGGAGGGGTTAGAAAAAATGTTGGCTAAGGATCTATCAGTTGAGGAGAAGGCAGCCTACATAGAAGTGGTGATAAAACACTCTGCACTTTTTATTTCTGATTATGAACACATCACAAGTGTGACTGCAGTACAACATCACATTAATCTAAAAGAGGGAGCACGGCCAGTAGTGCAGCGACTACGACGATTGGGAGTAGTTCAACAAAACGCTCTACTCACTGAGGTGCAACGACTTTTAAAAGCAGGCTTCATCTATCTAATAGGGGATTCAAAGTGGGTTTCACCTATGGTGGTGATACCCAAGAAGAATGGAAAATGGAGGATTTGTGTGGACTACAAGCCGCTAAATGCTGCAACAAAGAGAGATCACTTTCCTCTTCCCTTTCAAGATGAAATACTTAACGAGGTGGCCGGGCATGAGAGATACACTGTTTATGATGGGTATTCAGGTTATTTCTAGATCCGAATAGCTGAGGAGGATCAACAAAAGACCACCTTCATTACACCTTGGGGTTGTTTTGCTTACAAAGTAATGCCATTTGGGTTAACAAATGCCCCAGCTACCTTCCAGCGATTCATGAATTATGTCTTCCAGCCATATTTTGGAAAATCCATCAGGGTCTTTATTGATGATTTTTGTATTTATAGTTCTAAGGCTTTACATCTAGGGAAGGTGGATGAAGCTTTCAACCGCCTTGCACAACTGGGGGGGCAATTAAACCATGAGAAGTGTCGCATTGGCGAAAGCAGTGTAACTTTGTTAGGGCATGTCGTAAGTGAGAGGGGCATTGAAGCAGATCCAAACAAAGTTAAGGCCCTATTGGCGGTGCCATCACCATCTTCTGTGAAGCAACTAACCTCTTTCATTCAGAAGGTGCGATATATGGGGCGGTTCATTCATCTCCTCTCCTAATTAATATTTCCACTGCAACAGTTAACCCACTCTGAGGAGCTCCTGTGGAGTGATGATAGCGAAAGGTGCTTTCACGAGGTGAAGAAGGCTCTTAGCACCCTTCCTATAATTTTACAGCCGTGTTGGGATCAGGAGTTTTTTGTCAATCTGAGTTTTGGGGAAGATGCTCTAGGGGCAGCACTAATACAAAAGGATGCTAAAACTGGACTAATGAGACCGGTTTACTTTTCTAGTAGAGTAATGACAGCATCAGAACGAGGGTACAAGATGGTCGAGGTGATGGTTTTGTCTCTAATGTTTGCTATAAGAAAGTTTCGTCCTTATCTTCTCCCTAGGCCATTCATAGTGATCACGACAGAAGAGAATTTTCCCTATGCCTTACAGCACATGGATGTTTCAGCTAGAATCGCTAAGTGGGTGATACAACTCCAAGAGTTTGACTACACCTTCAAGGTGAAGGATTCTACTCGAGCTTGCCTAGCTGATTTGTTGACCCATAGATGCCATCAAAAGAAGGAAAAGAAGAAGGGAAAGGTAAAAGAGGAGACACCTCCTCTTGAGGAGCCGCCACGGGTGGAGAATGCCCATGCCCTCTACTTCGATGGGGCCTACAAGCATATTAAAGACAGAGTGGCATCAGGAATAGTGGTGTTCAGTCAGGTGGCAAACTTTATGGAGAAGGTGTCAGCTTGGAGGATGTCCATTCTAATAATGAGGCAGAATATCAAGCCTTGCTTTTAGGTTTGAGGTGGTGTCTTTCACATGGTGTCACTCGGCTTAATGTTTTTGGGGATTCTATGCTCATTGTTAAGCAAATGAAAGGAATCTGGGCTTGTAAAAATGATAACTTATTAGTGAAAATGAGGGAAGCTAAAACTCTCATGAGAAAGCTACAGAAAGCCCAAATCTATTTTGTGCCAAGGCGCACAAATGGCGACGCAGATGCTCTAGCAGCTAAAAATTTGAAAGAGGTAATGGTAGGCATGATTACAGTAAAGCTTCCCTTGTTTCAAGGTAAGTTTCAACTACAAGATGTGCTTTATTTTCTCGAGCAAGGTGAGGCACCTATGCATATGAGTAAAAGTGAGAAAAGGTGGCTAGCTACTAAGGCCACTAAATACCGCTTGATAAATGATGTGTTGTATTGCAAAGAAAAGGATGCAGTGCTTATAAGGGTGCCAACAGCAAAGGAGATTATAGATGTGATTAAGAGCTGCCATGAGGGGGTTTGTGGCAGAAATTTTGCTCAAGAAATAACCAGCAGGAAGATTCTCCAAGCCGGTTTTGTGTGGCCTAGTCTACATCGAGATGTGCAACATTGGTGCCGCACTTGTGACGATTGCCAAAAGGTCCAGACCAAGGAAGCTAGTGCATGAGGAACAAAATCCCATAACTACATATGGCCCATTTGAGAAATGGGGGATTGATGCAATAGGGCCACTCCCACGAACTCAATCTGGCAAGGAATACATCATAATGGGTGTGGACTACATGACGAGGTGGGCAGAGAGTTCAGCAACTAGTAGGATCACAGCCCAAGAAGTGGAAAATTTTGTGTTTGAAAATATTTGTTGCAGGTTTGGTACACCTTTGGAAATTATCTCTGATCGGGATCCTGGTTTTAGGGCGAACCTAGTAGGGGAGCTAATGGAAAGGCTAAAAATCAAGCACAGGCATTCTACTCCCTACTATCCACAGTGTAATGGTTTGGTCGAAAAAGTGAATGGGCTGATTTGTAAGATAATTACCAAGCAGGTACACATGCACCCCAAGCACTGGGATAAAAAATTGAATACAGCTCTTTGGGCCTACAGGACTTCATTTAGAACCTCACTTGGCTATACTCCATTTCACCTCGTTTATAGCCAAGAGGCTTTGCTTCCTATAGAGGTGGAACTGGCCAGTTTGCGTGTTTTAGTAGCCAGTCGAGAGAAGAATCGAGATAAGAAGTTAGAGGAAAGGATCTTGGATCTAGAGAGGCTGGAGTTAGACAGAGAAGCAGCAGTCCAACACTATTCCATGTAAGCTAAAGAGAGAAGGAAGACATTTAATAAGAAGCTGGCTAGCAAACACATAAGGGAAGGATCACTTGTGCTACGCTATGATAACCGCTTTGATAACAGAAAGGATGCTAAACTTGTGTTCAAGTGGGAAGGGGCATTCATGGTCATAAGGAGATATCCAAAGGGCAGCTATAAGCTAGGTGACATGGATGGGAAGGTTCACAAGTCAAGGGTAAATGGATGGCGACTAAAGCCTTATTTTCAAAGAAATATGAACACTTTGGAGCAATCATTCAATAAAGAGCCACCAATGAGGGGGTGCAATCCTCCTTGCTCTATTGGACCATCATTATCAAGCTAGAGGCATGAATACCTCTAGCCTAAGGGGAGGGCTAATGATCCGGGTTTTTTACAACCCGGATTATTACCACAAAATTTGGCCAAAGCCCCTATCAAGAGATTACCATATCACTTTGGGTTTACTCTTCAAGCACTAGGTATGCTACATTGCTTCTCGATTATGATAACTCTAGCAAATGGGGGGAACAAGTTCTTAGAAGGCATGTCAATGTAAAGGGTAAAAGGGATGGTTATCTTAGTGAAGATGGAAATGGATTACATCTAGAAGTTGAGTGAGTGCATAGATTTTTTCAAAGGACTAGCCTCCAACTATACATGGGCCCCGAATGCATCACTAAGATTTGGAATCTATCACCATCATTAGAGGACACCTCACCCTAGCACACAAGTCAATATCCACATCATGGTGTCATTTGGATCTTGCACAAAAGCTTACAAGCATGGACCCCTTTTGTCACATGCTTATATGTATTTATATACATATGGGGGACTAAAGTCAAAGCAGCTTTTGAAAGCCATTTTTATCATCTCAATAACTCCCAAGAAAAAGAAAATTTTAAGAAAACTCACACGATTCCCGATTGGTTTCGACCTGGTCTACAAAGTTGCAGAAGAAACTTTTTTCAAATTCCTCACGGATTTGAAGTTACGAAGGCGTAGACTGCTGGCTACATGCAATTTTCTTCTCTCTTTCACCACACCAACTTTCCACTCTGTCCTTCTTGTAAATATATTATAATAATGTGCTTTGGGCACCCACCTCTTGTAATCTAGCTCCATTTCTCTATTTCGTCTACCACCACCCTTGGCTTCTTGCATGATGACCAAGGTGGGGACTTGTCCCATCCACTATTCTCCATATTTTCAAAGATGCCATACATCATCTAAGATTATGTTAATCAAGAAGATTAGCTTAATCTAATCCCTCATGGAGGCTATATAAAGAGCCCATGGAGAATGAAGAAGGGGGTAGGAAGGACAATGACAAGCCCATGAGAGCACTCTAGAATACCCTCATCTCTTTGAGGTGAGCTATGAGTGAGTTCTTTTATTATGTAGCATAATGGAAAGCTTCCTCTACGTCTTCTTCTATTATCTCCCTCTCTTCTCATCTTCTCATTCCATGTAGCATAATGGCAAGCTTCTTCTACCTCTTCTCCTCTTATCTCCCTCTCCTCTCATCTCTCTCTCTCTTATGTTCCAATATGGTGTCTAGTACATATATTCTCTCTTGTAAATTTGTGTTTTGGTTCTCTTGATTCTCTTTGAGAAAAGGGATGTCCTAGCCCATCCTCCCTTTGGCTAGGTGGTGCCCCTCTTTAATTCTCTTAGTGAGGATTGGAGGTTGGATGGGTAAGAGGCAACCCGTTCATCATTTCAGCCCTCAACATCATCTGGTAGTCCTTGGTCTGGGAGACTAAGGAGTACCTCTACATCTTCAGGTGCATCTAGTAGCACTACAGGTAAAGACAAAGGAAAGAATAAAGTGTCAGATGGCATTGATGTAGTTCTTGATGGAGACTCCAGTGGCTCTGAGAGCTTGGATGATGAGCTTGGTATTCCTTTTTTCAAGACACCAGGTGTACAGAGAGCTCATAGTAATGCAAAGGCTCTATTGAGTGATCCGGTGGTACACAGATCTAGCAGGGTCAGATACCCTGTTAAAAGATTTGGTTTTGAAGGTTATGCAGCTCACCATTATGCTTATATGGTGAAGCTAGTTGAGGATGTTGAGCCCACATGTTTTGAGGAGGTTGTTGGTCATGCTCATTGGGATGCAGCAATGGATGAGGAGATGGCTGCATTAGAGGCCAATAAGACTTGGAATCTAGTATCATTGCCAAAGGGCAAGAAAGCTATTGGATGTAAGTGGGTTTATAAGATTAAGCACAATGCAGATGGTTCTATTAGTAGGTACAAAGCTAGGCTGGTTGCAAAAGGCTATGCCCAGACATATGGCATAGATTATGATGAAACCTTCAGTCCAGTTGCTAGGATGGCAACTATCAGATGTGTGATTGCTTTGGCAGCAGCCAAAGGTTGGAGGTTGCAGTAAATGGATGTGAAGAATTCCTTCTTGCATGGTGATTTGCAGGAAGAAGTGTATATGGATTAGCCAGCAAGATATGAAGATTTAGAGTATCCCACGTATGTGTGCAAGTTGAAGAAGGCGCTCTATAAAGGCAATGATACCAGCTAGAATGGCCATAAGAAGCTCACTTGCAGCAAAGGCTCCCTCCACACACTTCGTCCAACCTGTGTGATGCAATTACTAAAACAAAAAACCATTAAACATACGTGCACCAAACAGACATATGGCCCTTTTGGTCTAAAGAGATATAACATTTCACAACCAAATAGAACCGACCCTCTTGGCCTTAGGGAATAAAACACTAGAACTTGAAAAAGACGGCCCTCTTGGCCTTATGAAATAAAACAATTTACTACCTTTCAACACAGCCTGCTCTTGCAATAATCCCTTGGTCTTAATGTTACTCTATTACAACACAAAACTAACCAAGGATAAGGCCTCTTAGGCCCTACACTAAGTGCATTAGGTTATTAGCTAGTCCCCCCTTGCATAAATAGCAAGGGGTGTCCAATGAATATGATGATACACAATCCTATGCGTCCATGATAGAGTAGGAAGGTGCACACTTGCTACCTAACTCATAACCCAAACTAACCATCAGTGGAAAAAATGTGATGTGTCAATAAGAAGACCCCAAAGTAGTCCAAGGCTAATGTTAGGAGGTGATTGTAAGGGCTCCCCTAGACCACAATTGAAAAAGACATCTTCCACAGAAACATAATTAGCCAGGGAATCCACAAAGCAATTCCATTGTCAAGGAATTGACTGGAAAGTCACCGTCTCAAAGATATGTAGCATATCCAAGGCTGCATGATGGTACATCCGTAAGATGGGATCCCACACACTTCAGCCCCATGATCAAGGTCATGTATTTTGCCATATTGTTAGTAAAAGAGGGTCCTAAATAGACTCCCATCTTCATGACCTATGTCGGGGATCTTTAATGACCACACCAATGCTCATGTATTTAGTGGGCCCTCTTGAAGCTCCGTCAAAATATAGAGTATAAACCCAAGCTTCATTTGATAGGCCACACCATAATAATCAACTCACTCATACTTATGATAATTAGAATCAAGCCAAGAGAGAGGATGTATAACAGGCACAATCCCTCCTTCTTCATTGAACTTGATAGGAATGCTAGTCAGAAGTTATTGACAATGGTGGTAGTAGACCTTAATTTCCCACGTAAAGGATTTGTCTTGCCACTCAGTACCCTGATACCCTTTGCTCCACAAATCACTCAAACTTGGTGGTAATGTTTCTCAAGATATGGATGCTCCAGATAAGGAATGATGTGTCCTATCCACTCGTCTTGTTGGTACCTATTGCACATTAAAACTAAATCCTGAGAAGGCCCTGCACAGGCACCAAGCCCAATGTCAGCCCTTACACATAGTAAGGCTTTAGCTTATTAAATTTAACTTTAGTCTTAACTCTACCCCCTGCAAATCTACAAGAAAGGTTGTAGAGCCATTCTTTCCTAAGCGTACAATCTTGTATGGTCCATCCCATTTGGGTTCTAATTTTCTTGGAAAAATCTCCTGACGAGCATCATAATACAGCATGAACTAACCTTTCGCAAATTTGTACTTCTTAGCCCAAACATCGTGAAGGACTTTCATTCTCCTCTTTCCTACTTCTTGATGTAATAAAGCATGTAATCGAATCTGATCAAGATGTGCCAGAGACGTATACCATTTCTCTAATGCTTCTTCCTCTCTCAACAAATGATTGAGGGCAAAACACACAGTGGGGAGCTCTATGTCTAATGGCAAAACACACTTCTCCCCATACACTAGCTTGAATGGGGTGTGGCATGTGGCTCTCTTGAATGTCGTGTTGTAAGCCCACAACATTGCCACATATAATTTCTTATCCCAGTCGTGGTTACTATCTGATACTATCTTTGACAAGATTTCCACCGGTTGTTTATTTGTACTCTTGACCTAACCATTTGCTTGAGGATTATACAAGGTAGTCTTGTTATGCTTAATCTGCAAAGCTTCAATCAGGGCCACTATAACCTTGTTCAAGAAATGTGTCCCTCGATCAGACAATCTCCTTCAGTGGACCAAAACAGCAAACAATTTGCTCCATAATGAAATTGGCTGTCTCCTTAGCTTTGTCCTTTACCGTTTCTCGAGTTTCATACCACTTTATAAATTAGTCTGTTGCTACAATAATGTACTGTTTTTGCATAGTTGATGAAGGGTATATTGGTCCCTCAAAATCAATTCCCCATTTTTCAAAGGGTAACGCAACCAAAATGAGATTTAGAAGTTGCCTAAGATTTTCTCTTGCATCATGCCTTTTACAAACATCACAACATTTAACATAACCAAAAGCATCTTTGAAAATTGATGGCCACCAATATCTAGCATCAAGAGCTTTTTGGTTGGTAAGCCGGCCAACAAAATGTCTCCCACATGTTAAATCATGGCATTCCTCAAGAATAAATGGTACATCATCGAGTACTACACAATGACGATAGATATCATCTACTCCTCTCTAATACAAGACTTCCTCTATAATCGAAAAGTGCAATGCTTGTTGCTTGATCTTTCTCTTTTTAGACTTTGATAAATGTGGGAGCTTTCGCTCAACTGCCAAGACCCACGAACTGCTTATTGTTCAAGCGTTCCAAGCCGAGCACTAATGGCTACCTCTCACATAGCTGACGCACCATCCATATCTACGAGTGTAGTGAGCTTACCTCCATGCCGATTGAGTTACCTCCTCTCTCGTGCACTCCGGTAGCTCCACGATCCAAGTGCAAGCTTCAAGCAAGCTCCATCCCCAAGCTCCACGCTCCAAGCTTCATTGCCACGAGCAAGACAAGAGAAGAGAAGAGAAGAGAAGAAGAGAGGAGAAGATGGAGAGCTTCTCCTCCCCGGTCCCTCACCCTCACACACTCACTCCCTCACACTCTCACACTCCCTCTCTCAAGCACAAGCTCAAGCAAGCAAGAACAAGAAGAAGAAGAAGAAGAGGAGAGCTACTTTTGGCCATACACAAGAATGAGCTTCTCATTCACTTTTCGACTTTATATACAAAACCCTAAATCCCTTTTGGGCGGTCATCCCCTTTTCCTCTTTTTTACATGGCCGGCCATAGCCTAGGCCCTTTTTCCCATTGTCCTTCTATCTTTCTAGCTTCCTTTCCACCGCCCATCTACATTTACAAATTGCACGGGTGAGAGCCCGGTGCTCTTTTACAAGATTTCAGGGTGCGCCTTTTTATTTTAAAATGCACCTTTCCCCTTTTGCATTTGCCTTGGACTTTTAAGGTTGCCCTTGCGCTTTTGGCCTTTTCTCCTATTCTTTCTTCAGTCGGGCTACCTTTTTTCCGCCTTTGCCCTGCGTCTTTTTTATTTTCTTTTGCTTTCTTCATGTTGGGGTTAACATTACCCCCCTCCTAGATGAGTGCCAATCCCATGGCACTCACCGTCATAGGTAGCATGCGAGCTTGCACCGAAGACGTGGGTGGAAGGGACTATTGTGGCTTGTCTTGGAGGAGTTCTGATGTTGGTGCGTATGAAGGTCATTGGTGGCACTTTGTTGTTCTAATTGGCTGGTGATATGATTGTTGCAGGTGGCGATAGGGCTACTCTTTGTTGGGAATGGTCACTCATAGCTGGCACAGGTGTTGGTGTTCTTGGGATGCTCATGGTGGATTCTTCTCGTGATGATTTTCTAGTGGTCTTGCATGATGAAGTAAAGGACAAGAGTTCAAAGTTGAGTGTTGATGTAGAGGTGACGGTGCTTTCGTTGGAGTCTTTAATACCTGCAATTGGAAAACCTCTCATGTGGTCTCTCCCTAAGGGATAGTGCTAGTCTTCTTATCGTGCACAAGACATTTTGATCAGTTTGGGAGACAGGTCGAACTCTAAGCAAGCCTGGAGTATTGTCCTGTACTTGAGGACCCAAACCGTGTATATACTTCAGTGTAGATATTATGTGAGTGCTCGTGCATATTTAGATATTACTTAGTTAGAAGACTGTCGGCCTGGTTCCTTGTATAGAAATGGGTCAGTGAAACAAGGGGCTAAGTTGATGGAAAATTTTGTCGATGAAGACGGGGAGTACACTTGAAGATTGCTTGAGACATCATTATGGTCTTGTCAAGGCAATGTAGCATAATTGAGCTTCTTGATGTCTTAGCTTTTGGTAGCTAGTGGCTACTTGTAGTGCTTGAAAAGTATGGTGTACTTTTCCATTGTCTTCCATGCCTTTCTTACCATTGTTGATTGTAATGGCATTGAGATGGAGTGCAAAAGAATTGTGCAGGTGGTTCAGGGTGATAGGTCTAACCATAGGCGAGGCAAGCTCCCTAGGTATGTCCTACCCTTAATGTGCCCTGAACAATTATGGGGGATGTACAAAGGGCTAGGGGATTAGGGACGGAGCCAGCCGACCAATGTCACTAGATATACCTAAATTGAGGACCCCTAGGTGCGGTGCTGTGATCGTGTGTGCTCTTTTTTTTCTTTTTTCTTTTTTTTCTTTTCTTTTCTTTTCTTTTCTTTCTTTCTTTCTTTCTTTTTTTCTTTCTTTCTTTTTTGGTGGAAAAAAATGAATGCAATCAATGCCATACATTGAGGCTATTAGCCTTTCATTTGAATTTAGAAATGTTGGGATCCAAAGGCTATGAAGAATGGATATTACAGAGATGATTGTGTCACCAGCCTTGATGCTAGAGGAACTGTTGTTGAGATGAAGAGATACACTTGAGATTTTGCAAACCTCTTTGTCACATATGAGACATCGAACAATTGAGGTAGCACTTGGAGTGAGCTGTTCATGGACAAGGGCAGAGCATCTTGCGAATTGAATCCTGGATGATGAAGAGACGTTCGCCCTTGTTGAGAGCGTGGCTCCTACCTGAACATAGAGTTTGGCCAAGAAGGAGGATGTAATTGATGATTATGCTTTGGCCATGCTTAGTTACAATATGTGCTTTCTGTAGAGGTGTCATTGGGTTCTCATCCAGTGGCGTTTCCGTCATGGCTTTTGTTTCTTGGTATTCCTATCACTTCCTCCATAATGGTTCTTTGTGGGGTTGGTGGTCTTGTGGTGACTTGGATATTAAATGCTTCTAGGCATTGACCTGTGTCATTCTGCATTCACTTGGAAAGGCATGAGAGTACATGCAAGTCACATGCTTCAACCATAATGAAAATGTCCAGGTAAACAATACATCGCCAACCTGAATCCCTTAGTTTTGGCTTGATGTGGATCATCTGCACTTGGTCATCATTGCTCATGGGGTGTGTTGGCCTTTGCTTCTTTTGGTATTATTTACACAGTCACAAAACACGTTGTTTATTTATGCACATGTTCATGAAACCATGTCACTCCATGAGGATAAAAACCAATTGTAGAACTCAGGATTGTACTCGAGTGTAGCACACATATCTAGCTTCTGTGGTAGCCTACTTAACAATAATAAATATTTGGCAACATCGAGTATCATGGTGCCTTGTCCGAGTCTATTGGAAACATGTAGCTCCTCCTCAATGAGAACTTTATCAATCAAAGAGCTCTTTAGGCTAGTTCCAGCTAGGTCCATACCTCGAACTGTAGCTAGAACTCGAAATGAAGTTGGTGCCATATAGGTCAGGTCTCTTTGGGACCGGGGCCAGTCGCTCCTCTGAGACTGTCATGATTTGGGCTCCAAGTTCGGCCATTGTAGTGCGGTTTTCAAACCAACGTTTTTAAAAGTGGCTTCTACCCTCTGATTGTCGCTTTAGTTGCTCTATCTCTAAGAGATTTGGCTGGCAAAGCATTCCATTAAATGTCACGGTTAAGCGTAGTTCATCAGCCTCCTCATCAGAGACAAGTCGCATGCATTCATGTAAGAGCTTGTCATAATGTTCATCAAGATATTCCTGCTCTTCCCACGATAGTGGATAAGGTAAATATTCCTCAAGTTGCTCCCTAGGGAATGTGCCCATGTCTGCATGAACATAGACACGTGCAAATAGTTTCAGTTTAGTGTCCCACTCGGTCAAGCACTCTGCGATATCTCTATGTTCTATGAGGGCTTGCTCTTTTGCTATCTCATGCAAAGTTCTAAGGGTTTCCTTAGGCTTTAGCATAGCTGGGGGCTCATGCCTAGATGAGCAAGATTGATCAATACCAAGATTGCTTATGCCTTCAAGGTTTTCATGTTTCTCCTGAGGCTTTATGGTAGTTGTATCATGGTTCTCCTCGGATGTGACCGGCGTGGCCTTAGCATCCTGTTGTGACAGTGTTGTATCCATTCTTGATTGGTCAATGCGAGTTCTATTGTCGGTGGATTGAGTGTTGAAGGCAACTATTGATGGCAACGGCTGCTTTGATTTTTCAGAGCACACGGATGTGTTTGAGGTTTCACCGCTATTAGGAGAGGCATCAATGGGTTCATTGGTGGATGGACTCGATGCTTTATTCATCAGCTCTCCAGTGCTCTTCGTCTCAATGTTCTTGGGGTCCACAACCGCCTGAAACTGTTGTTGTTTTTGCTGTTTTCTCCTCTTTTTCTTGGTCAGTGAAGGTGCATCTCTCAATGACTAAGGACCCTGGACTCGGTCAACTGTTGATGTGCTTGGTTGGGCCTCGGCATTCTCTTTCTCTAGTGTGTCCTTATGGGACATAGCCGTGGCCTGCTGAATAGCCTCGCTAGGTTGTGAGGATACAACTGCCTCCCTTTTTGGAGAGTTTGGCTC
The DNA here is from genome assembly GCF_053477565.2 of Lygodium microphyllum. NCBI lineage: Eukaryota > Viridiplantae > Streptophyta > Polypodiopsida > Schizaeales > Lygodiaceae > Lygodium > Lygodium microphyllum. Next base: position 13,027,357 of record NC_141154.1, read on the forward strand.
TTTCCTTCTGTTTAACTCCTCTAGCCTAGGCTTTAGGTGCTTTGGAAGTGTTGGAGTTTTCAATGAAGTTGATTGCGACACCTCCTTCATAGGTAAACTGCTAAGGACACGTTCTACAAGGGGCATTGTTACGGCCAAGGGCTGTGACTGTTGTGATCCCTAATTGGAAGTAGTAGCAGTGAGTTTAGTGGGCTGGCTACCCTTGGTGGATTGCAGTGTCAAGTCCCTGGGGCGATCGGAAGTGGTGGTGTCTTTTGTTGCCCTTTGAGCACTCATCTGTGTAGATCTAGTCATATTAGGTTGCTCAAGCATATCCTTGGGTCAAGAGCTACAGATGGCGTCATGTCCCTCCTCTTGGAAATTTGGAAGCTTAGATGGAAATAGAGATTGGAATTGAGCAGTCGCCCTTGACAACTGCTGTAGTGCTTCATGTGTCTGTTTGGAAAAGAGGGCGTAGGAGATCTAGGACTCATAGGTGGGCGTAGCACTAGCTGAATGATTTTCTCAAGGCTATTAGACGATTGTGCCATTTGCTTTGTTGAGCGAGTAGCCTTGCCATGAGCAATGTTGTGCCTATGATGCTTGTTCTCCCCTTGGGAAATTAAAGGCTCTTTGGGCACTAATGATTTTTGTGCATCCTCAATGGCCACATATGACATCTGTCTATTTAGCATACTAGGCTGAGGCTCTTTCTTTCGAACAATCATGTCTGGTTTGTTGCCTCAAGACCTAGAGTTTCTCTTAGATTTCCTCTTGTGCTTCATTGCTTTTGATACACTCTGGCCTTCAGCTGATGGAGGCAGTTTAGTAGGGGATTTTGGTACCCAAATCCATCGGTTACTTGCGTAGTACCCTTGAGCACGTAGCAATGCTTTGGATATCCATCACGGCATTGTGTTGACTCTCCATCGATGCCTGCATCTATAAGGCTTGGGCTTCTTTTGGGGTCTTCTACGATATTTTAAGTCCAAAGCCTATCCTTGGCATTGTCTCTTAACCTTCTTGTTTCAGGCATGGCCTCATTCACTAGTTCTCATTGTTCGACCTATGCTTGTATTAACTCTTCCAACAAGTCCTTGCTCTCGTCGGCAAGCTTGATTGTTATGTCAACACCTTGCTTGCCTTTCCCTCGAGGTTTGATGAGGTCACCCTTGGTAAAGGTTGTGACTATCCTCACACCCGGTAGTGTCAGGTGTATCCTCTGTGCTACATAGTCGACCTCACACTTGGTAGCCCTTCTGAAGGGTCTTCCTAGGAGGATTTCTTTCCTGCAGCTAGCACTATTTGGAGGAACATGAAATAGGATAGGCAAGCTTTCCGTTTCAATTGTCGCAAGGATTTTGCACTTCCCTATGAGTGCTTGTGGGTGTCCCCCATAAGGGCTAAGATTTGCACTAGTCGGTGTGAGCTCTGGTTGGCCTAGTAGGGTCCATGATTCATAGGTCAAGATGTTAAAATATACTTCTTCATCAATCAAAGCATCGATAGTATGCTCTCTTTTCGCGGTGAGTTTGACCCTAAGATAAGCAAGTGGTACTATGTCTTCATCTTGCGGGTCTTGGCTTGTAAATTTAAGCCTTCCGACATATGCCTTTGAGTCCCTAATTGCACAATCAGACGTGGATTCTCTACTGAGGTCTTGGGTCGTTTGTGTAGCACTGCTCAAGGTACATCTATCGTCAGGACTGTCATGTCTAGTCATCCTCGCATTGATAGCTTGATGATGTTGCATTTTGCTTTGACTAGACGCAGTTTGAACATAATGTACATGTGTTCTTGTGGTGTGGCCTTTTTGCCCTGGATGGCTAGATTGGCCCGTTGAGACTCTAGGGTCTCTGTTTCTCTCTGTTCGGGTATGGGCTTTTGGTTGCTCTTTTACAAGTGAGGATTCATGCTCATGTAGAGCCATTACTACACTAGGGCCTAATTTGGAGGACCTGTCATGACACGCGTTTTCCCTCCAACCTACTTGGGGGAGGTGTGGAGGGGGCAAAGCCCCCTCTGCGAGGATCTGGGGGGGACAGTCCCCCAACCCACGGGGCCGTTACGGTAAACACCATGCGTAATTTGGAGGACCATTTATAGCCAAATTTTGAACTACTTGCTCTAAGTTTCAGCCCAGTGACGGATCTGTGATGTGCCTTTAGCTCTACGTAGCCTCTGGGGTCAATTTCGGGGTTTAGATGTGTCAAAATTTGTGTTCTAGATACCTGTCCGATTTTGACAGTTTTTTGTCCGATTCTCAGATGTCCAATTTTCAGGAGCCCGATTATCAAAATCGGACATCCGATTTTGGGTTGGTCCGATCGGACCAGTGGTCCGATTTTGGTTACGTCCGATTCTAGGAGTCGGATTGAAAAAGTTATCCGATTTTCAAAGTGGTCCGATTCTGGGAATTGGATCGGACAGGGTGGTCTGATTCTAGGTGGTCGAACGGTCTGATTTTGGTCACATCCGATTCTGAGAATCGGATCGGAAGAGTGGTCCGATTCTGGACGAGACAGATCCGATTCTGGGATTGGTCCGAGTCCGATTCTAGGATTGGTCGGGTCCAATTCTAGACTGGTTTGATTCTAGGTGGTCCGATTTTCGGAGTGGTCCGATTCTAGGACTCGGATGGCCTGGTCCGATGGTGCAGACGGCGGTCCACGAGTTGTGCGTGATGCCTCTAGGTCAATGTCTACTCCACCGAATCATCCAGCGCCTTCCAAATAGGTACAAAACACTACAAGGAAATGCCAAACATGCCTGGAATCACTATGGTGCTCGAATCAAACGGCACTCCAAGGATCTGTGCCCCTATTTTCCTGTTTTATCCTGTTCTACAACAACAGAAAACCCTATTGTTTGCTTCTTTTTCTTTGTTTTTTCATATCCTAAATGCATACAAATCACAAAGCAATCACCTACACTAGTCCAACATGCTTTTCCAAATCCAAAAAACCAAAAACCTACTTGCTGAGGAGATCAAATACCTCTTCAAACTCCCTCGCTTCCTACCTATCTACCTCAAGCACCAATTCGGGGAAAACCCTACTCCAATGCTTGATTCGAAGCATGCAAGTGCTCAAGGCTTGAATCCGTTAGTCCCAGCAACAGAACCAAAATATGGGATCTTTTGCTCAACCGCCAAGACCCACGGACCACTTATTGTTCAAACGTTCCAAGCTTAGCACTAATGGCTACCTCTCACATAGCCGACACGCCATCCATATCTATGGGTGTAGTGAGCTTACCTCCATGCCGATTGAGTTACCTCCTCTCTCGCGTACTCCGGTAGCTCCACAATCCAAGTGCAAGCTTCAAGCAAGCTCCATCCCCAAGCTCCATTGCCACAGCAAGACAAGAGAAGAGAAGAGAAGAGAATAAGAGAGGAGAAGATGGAGAGCTTCTCCTCCCTAGTCCCTCACCCTCACACACTCACTCCCTCACACTCTCACACTCTCTCTCTCAAGCACAAGCTCAAGCAAGCAAGAACAAGAAGAAGAAGAAGAAGAGGAGAGCTACTTTTGGCCACACACAAGAATGAGCTTCTCATTCACTTTTCGACTTTATATACAAAACCCTAAATCCCTTTTGGGTGGTCATCCCCTTTTCCCCTTTTTTACATGGCCGGCCATAGCCTAGGCCCTTTTTCCCATTGTCCTTCTATCTTCCTAGCTTCCTTTCCACCGCCCGTCTACATTTACAAATTGCACGGGTGAGAGCCCGGTGCTCTTTTACAAGATTTCAGGGTGTGCCTTTTTATTTTAAAATGCACCTTTCCCCTTTTGTATTTGCCTTGGACTTTTAAGGTTGCCCTTGTGCTTTTGGCCTTTTCTCCTATTCTTTCTTCAATCGCGCTACCTTTTTTCCACCTTTGCCCTGCGTCTTTTTTATTTCCTTTTGCTTTCTTCGTGTTGGGGTTAACAATAAAGTAGTCCCAAATCCTCCTATAGATAAATAATGCATTATAGCTACATACCAAGAAGGTATGAAAGTTGTATCGATTTTAAAGAGACCTTCAATATCACTTCCCTCAGCCGGAATTTCATTTTTGGCTCCCCGAAATCCACAAGACATTCGATAACACCTTGCAGATTTGGTGGATTGCTCCTAATCTCATAATCAAACTTCTGAAAAGTAATCAACCACTTTGCTAAATGGTTAGATGGTTGCAACATATTCAGCAACAATCTGAGTCCTTCAAACTTCGTAAAGAATATACCTTCTCATAGAGAATATAATGCCTAAATTTCTTTGTTGCAAATACCATTTCAAGGCACATTTTCTCCATGTACGTATAACTAACTTCAGATATTCTGAATTTCCTACTAGTAAAGGCAATTGGATGATACCCTCCTAAATTTGAGCTAAACAATACCTGATACTATGCATTGTGGCTACTAAAAATATATAGAAAACTTCACCTCTTTTGGGTGCTTTTAAGATTGGCGCTTTCACTAATTCCTGCTTCACATCCTCAAAGAATGCTTGAAAAGCTTCATGTTAATCTCAACACAAAAAGAAAGTTAAAAAAGTGGAAAAGTGCAAGTCGGGACCTAAAAGAGGTGGCCCAGAAGGAAATCGGACACAACGAAAGAAGTAAGAAGGGAAACACCCAAAAGTACAAGGGCAGCCTCAAAAGCTAAGTCAAAGGCAAAAGTGAATTCTTAAATGCAAGGAGCCCCTAAAATTTTTGTAAAAGAGTGCCAGGCTCCCTCCTATGCAAATTATAAAGGTAGATGGGCGCTAGGAAGGAAGCTAGGAAGATAGGAGGGCAATGGGAAAAAGGGCCTAGGCCATGTAAAAAAGGGGATAAGGGGATGACCACCCAAAAGGGATTTAGGGTTTTGTATATAAATTTGAAAAGTAAATGAGGAGCTCATTCTTTGGTGTGTGGCAAAGTGGACTCATCTTCTTCTCTCCTTCTTGCTTGCTTGAGTGTGCTTGGGAGAGGGAGTGTGATAGTGTGAGGGAGTGAGTGTGTGAGGGTAAGGGATCAAGGAGAAGAAGCTTTCCATCATCTCATCTCTTCTTCTATTCTCATAAAGGTAGATGGGCGGTAAGAAGGAAGCTAGGAAGATAGGAGGACAATGGGAAAAAGGGCCTAGCGGCCATGTAAAAAAGGGGATAAGGGGATGACCGCCCAAAAGGGATTTAGGGGTTTGTATATAAAGTTGAAAAGTACATGAGGAGCTCATTCTTTGGTGTGTGGCAAAGTGGAGTCGTCTTCTTCTCTCCTTCTTTCTTGCTTGAGTGTGCTTGAGAGAGGGAGTGTAAGAGTGTGTTGGAGGTAAAGGCTCATTTGCCTAGCTGCCCGTGTATTACTATGCTGACAGTACCTACCATTGTACACTATAGGTGGCGAGTGCCCATCACCGTCACTTTATTCTTTATTCTTTTATTGAGAGTTTGAATAAAGAAAGACCCAGTCACACATTGTGATTGTTGGAGTTCCCATTTGGTCTCTCTCTCTTTCTTGCTCTTGCTCTCCCGCCATAGCTCTTCCAAGAAAGCTTTGATCCTTCTCACCTTTCAACTGGTATCAAAGCATGGACTCATGACTACTCGAGCTTTGTTCATGGTGTCTTCAGCTTCCTATTGAATCCCTACATTCATTGGGTCTCCTTCTCGGCAACCATATCCGACTCTCCTGATCTCCCATCACTCCCCAACTTCTCGAGCACCTACCCAGCCCATTTGGCACCCTCAAGGCATTCCAACAAAGGTATTCATTCTCTTGCTTCAAGGTTTCATTGAAGTTTACAGGTACAACAGGGTTTGCACGATCAGGGACAGTCATAGCTCCCACCATTGGAGCTTATTCAAATCATATCTTAATGCCTAAAGCCTTTGTAGGTTACCTTGGGCTTGAACTAGGCCTTCATTGGCTCAAGGTTGAGCCCTCTTCCACCTGGTATATCCTCAGTAGGAGCAACAGAAGCCATCAACAAATCAGCGTGATTTGTGTATGTTTCCTACAGCCCTTGGATAGCTCCTCTGCTCTTGTTGATGATCATGCTTGGACGCTTGGACATTGTGGCACTACTTGGATTGATCCCTGCCATGCTTTGAGCCTTTTAGAGGCTTTGGGGCACTAATATTTAGCTCCAGTTTTTGACTGTGTATATAGGAGACCTATTGTTCATGTATGTCACAAACCTTTACATGAAGATTGAAGCTCATCTACACTTCACTTGATGCCCATATACTAAGCCACTGATGCCTATTGGTTGGTGGATATAATGCTAGAGCTTTGCCATGCCTTTGGCTTGATCTAAGGGTTGCAAATACTCAATCCTAAGTAGTAAATCACTGATGTACAATAGTGGGTTGAAGCCTATTACTTCATGTTTGTCTATGCCTCTTGGAATCGGGACATGCTTTGGAGATGTACTTTGATGTATTGATCATCGAGGATCCACTTTGAGCTTGATATTGCTTCCAATAATTGGTTGAGCTTGAGATCACTTCACATAGCATTTGGATCTCCATCTTTGATGTACTTATGGCATGTACTTTACTTATATCTGACCAGTCTTGACACGCTTGGCCTATGCCACTACTATGTGCCCGTTACATTACTTTGGCTATTTCTTGGCTTTCCAAAGTTATAGTGTGGATATACTTGATGTCTATGGATGCTATGTATGGATGTTACATGGCCTATATGCTCATGAGGTCTTATTAATGTTTGATCTTGGATCTTAGGCATTGGTGCTATCATATGCCCTTGTTGAGCTTCTTTGCTAATATTTATGGCTTTTGTCCCAGTGGGAGTGTCTTTGGATACTTGACAGACATTGAGCAGGCGGTTTATGCTACTTGAGCATTTGGATACTTGAGACTGGGATCTTCACTTGGATGTTGCATGGTTGATATGTCATGGTCCTCACAGATGTACTTGGGCTGATTTGGGCTTTGCACTTCATGAGCATACACCTATTTGTGTCAGGTCTTGCTAGTGTTGTGTACACTTTTCTCTATAACACAGGGGGTATTCCGACTTACTAATAGATTCATTTGACATGCTTGGATGTTTGGTTGATATCTGTATGACTATCACATGCTGATTTATGCCCGCTTATGCTTTGACAATCAGTGGTTGACTTGGTGCATTCATTTTTCCTACAGTTTTCTCTCATTGTACTTGATTGTAATTTATTACATCAAGCAGTTATGCATGGACTAACGTGGAATTATAATGCTCAATCATCCTGATTTTATGTACGTTTGATGGTACTTGGTGGGCAGCATCATTAGCTACTAGTTCGTGGTCATTTTGCCTTGGTTTTGGTGGTATTTTGGATGTTTACAGTAGAAAATAGCAAGCAGTTTTGAACTGTCTGCACAGTTTTGGACTGCAGTATGGCATCTTCTTCCACTAACAGTACTATCTTCAACATCATAAGCTTGATGGTACGAATTGTGCCTATTATAAGAGCCAAGTTTGGCAGATATTGATGCAAAAATCGTAGATAAAGCCACTAAGGATGCATGGTGAGCAGCTTGAAACTATTACTGATGACGAATGGGATGAACTTAATGAGTTATGCAAGTCCACCCTCATCTTATGTCTCACTGAACAGGTGCATTACAATGTGGTTGAGGAAGCACAGAGTACTTGGCAGCTTTGGGATAAGATCAAGAACCTCTATGACAAGAAAAGTCCAGCAAGTCAAATGTATTGGCTAATGCAACTTATGGACCTACGCATGAAGGAGATTATGACGATGTCTGCCCATTTGAGCTAGTTCCATGCTATCCTCAAGAACTTGACTTCGCAAGGGCATTACCTTCAATGATGAGGTTACTCCATTGTTTTTGCTTGGGACTCTAAGTGAGTCATGGGATGTATTCGGCACTACCTTATGTGCTCCTGCTACTATTTTGGACTTGCCTGGTCTAGACAAACTCCACATAGTCTTTGAACGATGTAGACAATAAGATCTCTCAGTGAACTCCCTAAAATGCAAGTTTTGGAAAACCATGGATGTATACTAGGACACATGGTCTCGAAAAATGGCATTGCTACTGATTTTTCCAAACTTAGAGTGATTATTGATTTACCACCACCAATCAACTACAAGGGAGTTTAGTGCTTCCTCGGTCACACGGGGTACTATCAATAGTTTGAGTTGAATTACACACTCATTACACAACCACTTTACAAGGTGTTGATTGTATTTGAGTGGATTGAGGAGTTCCAATGTGCTCACGAAGAATTAGAAAAGACTCTTATGACCACACCTATCTACAAGCCCTAGATTGATCCATTACTTTCCATATGCACATTGATTTATCAAAGTTCAGTGTGGGAGTAGTTTTGTGCCAACTTGGAGAGCATAACTTGGATTATCCAATGAGATTTATAAGCAGAAAACTCACTGACATGGAAATAAACTACTCCACAATAGAGAGGGAAGAGCTAGTTGTGGTGTTTGCTTTTAGGAAATTTCGACATTACCTTCTAGCTACACTCTTTACTTTCTTTGCTATTTATCAAGCATTGCTTTATCTTGTGAAAAAACCCAGCACAACAAGGCATATTACTCAATGGTTACTTCCACTATGAGAATTTTATTTCTCTATGATAGTATGTAAGGGCAAACATCATTACATGGCAGACCATATGTTTCACATAACCACAGGAGAAGCAGCTAGACAAGGCATTGTAGATGACCTACCTAGCATACATTTGTTTAGAATCCATTGAAAGATATTTGTTTAGAATAGATTGTATACATTATTGGGCAGATGACAAAGTCTGTATCTTAGAACATGGATTGCTTGTCAAGATTGTGGGAGAGAAGGAAGAAGTCTCACTTGTAGCTTTCTTGCTTGCACAATGGGGAATACACACAAGGGTGGAGGCTGAAAATAATTTTCCTCTTCTTAGTTGTGTAAGCCAAAAAGAACTCGAATACAAAAGAAATAGAAGAACCCTATATATGGGTTTCAAACCAAACTCAACTAACTAAGGTGGCATACTAACTGAGCCACGAACTAGAGTAGATAAGGATAGCTGTCATCTAGCTATTATTCATGAGCGGTGTACCAACCACATCTGCACAACTAACAAGTCGGTGACATAAATGCACAACGGTCACTCTGGCATATCACGAGTGGATCTCGATATCTCAACACTCCCCCTCGAGCTCAATCCCAATTCCTGCACACAAGCAGGTCTCAGAACTTGCGCAGCTTCTCTATGCCCAATGCCTTCGTGAATATGTCAGCTACATGATCCTCTGTCCTAACATAAACTAGATCAATAAGACCTAGTAAAACTCTCTCTCACACATAGTGATAATGCACCTCAATGTCCTTTGTTCTAGCATGATAGACTGGGTTATTTGCCAAGTGTATACTACTCATGTTGTCACAATAAATGAAAACTGGCCCATCTGTAGGCTAATGCATATCATAAAGTAGCTTATGCAACCAAGCTACCTCACATGCAACCATTGATGCACCCTTGTACTCAACCTCCGTGCTCGGCAAGGCAACTGTAGCCTGTTTCTTACTGCTCCAAGTGACTGCAGCACTCCCAAAAGAGAACACATATCCACTAGTAGATCGTCTATCAGAAATACTACCAGCCCAATCAATATCAGTGTATCCATGCAACTGTATCTGAACCCCAGTCTCATAAAATAGTCCATACTGCAATGTGGACTTCACATACCTGAGTATGCGTTTAGCCGCATCCAAATGCAGTTTCCTTGGAGCCTACATAAACTGACTTACCAATCCAATAGCATAGCTCAAATCTGGCCTGGTAATGGTCATATAAATCAAACTTCCTACTATGCGTCTGTACATAGTAGGGTCTTCCAGAAGTTCACTTGCATCTGCGCTCAGCTTCACATTCTGCTCCAAAGGAACGGAAATAGGCTTACAGCCTGTCATCCCATATTTGGACAGCATGTCCAATCCATACTGCCTCTGCAAGAGCTGTATCTCACTTGGTGATCTAATCACCTCAATGCCCAAGAAATAACGCAACTCTCCCAAATCTTTCATCTCAAACTTCTGCTTCAATAGCATTTTCACATGAAGGATATCTTCATCACTGTTACCTGTCATAATCAAATCATCAACATAAATGACAAGTAGCATAATACCTTTCTTTGTTTTTCTCACATAAAGTGAGAAATATGCCTTGGAAATCTGCAAACCAATAGTGACAAGATACTGTCCTATCTTGTCAGACCATGCTCTAGGTGCTTGCTTCAAGCCATACAATGCTTTCTTCAACCTGCAAACAAACTCAGGATGAACAGCATGCACATAACCTAGTGGCTGCTCCATATATACCTCTTCTTGCAAATCACCATGCAAGAAGGCATTCTTTACATCCATCTGATGTAAAAACCATTCCTTTGATGCAGCCATACCAATGACTGCTCTTACGGTTGCCATCCTTGCAACCGGACTGAATGTTTATTCATAATCAATGCCATATGTTTGTGCATACCCCTTGACTACTAATCTTGCCTTGTATCTATTCACAGAACCATCTGCATTATGTTTCACCTTATAAACCCACTTACAACCAATTGCATTATTATCTTTAGGCAAAGGTACCAATTCCCATGTAGCATTTGCTTCCAAGGCATCCATTTCTTCATCCATGGCTTTCTCCCATTTTTCTTTTCCCATGGCTTGCTCAAAGGAAGTGGGTTCTGGTTCCTGTATCACTTTGACCATATATGCATAGTTAATGGATGTAAATCCATCATATTTCAACCTATCCACAGGATACCTAGCTCTGGTAGACCTACGCAAAGTAGGTTCACTCCCAGGTGCTCTCAAAACATCCTTGGTCTTCCTTACTCCAGGTGTAACAATAGAAGGAATACCCAACTCATCATCAATGCTCTGTTCTGAGCCACTGGATTCACCATCCACATAAGAGTGACCTGCATTCACATCAAACATGAGCTGATCTACCTTCTCTTTTCCTTTTCGTGATACCTGCATACCACTATCTGCATTGCTTTGAGAAGATTCTCCTGATCTCAATCTGCCTGTCCATGGCGAAGAATGTGAACCACTGTTAGAGGATGCTCTAGGTCCACTAATATCCTGTGACTGCTGCTGTGAATTCTGTGCAGCATTACCATTTTGTGCATCTACATTATCAATCACATTTACTGGCTTATACTAGCTACTCATCTCATCAAAAACAACATCTCTACTCATTGTAAACTTACGAGTAGAAGGGTTATAGCCTTCTACTCGTAAGTTTACAGTGGTATAACCCTTCTACTCATAAGTTTACAGTGGTATAGCCCTTCTACTCGTAAGTTCCTGCCATCCACCACGACTTCTTTGGCTCCCCCTGCCTCTAGAGTTACCACGTCCTCCTCCATAGGACTGGTTTTCTTGAGTTTGCTGCATATTCTGATTTCTACCACGGCCTCCAGATCGGCCTCCTCTACCTCTGCCTCTACCTCTTCCAGCATTTGAGTAGAAGATAGCTTCTTTTGAAGTTCCTCCTGAAGAAGATGCACCACCATTTCTCTACTCCTCAGAAATTAAAAGAGCAATCAACTCCTCAAAATCAAGAAATCTTTCACGGACAAAAATGGATGTTCGGAACTATGCATAATCCTTTCCTAGACTATTCAAGGTCACAAAAACTAAATCATCATCTTCCATTGGCGACCCAATGGAAGCAAGTGCATCTGCAATCTTCTTCACCTTCATGTGGTAGTCATTGATGCTCATATTTTCTCTTTGCACATTATGCAACTCTTGCTTGAGCTGCATTTTCCTGGTTTGCGTATTTGTGCTATACATTTTTGACAAATTATCCCATGCCTCTTTTGGCGTACTTGCATCCTGAATATGCACAATCATAGAGTCTGAAATACTGATAGACAGCCAGTACATAACTTTCTTGGCTCTCTCATGCCATGCTTTAAATGTCTACATTTGCTGTTGATTGGGAACATCAGGAAAAACTGGTTCTTCTTCATTTCCTGCAACAAATTCCCAATATCCTTTTCCCATAAGGAAATTCATCATTCTAAACTTTCATGCTTGGAAGTTGTTCTTGTCAAGCTTTTCAGTGACAATCTGTGAAAGAGAATCAGACGCCATTACAGAACACTGCAAAAAATTATGTCACTGCAAATAACACAGCTTCAGCCTCACAAAGGCAAATCTGCAAAACTGACGAAAGTGGTAATTGACCACACAGTCACTTCCTAGTGACGATTTTTGCATCAACAAGCATCAAGGATGATTCTAAACTCCCAATGTCTCTGCAGGCATACGATGCAATTTCTACAGTAACTTTTCACCGACCTGTAGAACAGTGGTCGCACAGCATAAAACAAGGCCTTTTCCTGAGTGCGTGCAGAAAACTTCCGCCTCCAATACAGGCCCCAAAATGGCCTCAAATCAAAAAAACAGGGTCACCAAGGGCTAAAGCCCTTACCCGCAGCATATATTGCCCTCTTACTTCACCATGAAGGGCGTCTCAACCTGAGACAATACACTCCTGCACTTTCCGGCTGTGCTACCTGCAGAGACTTGCTCCCAAAACAGAAGAATGAAAGCAACACTGGTCCTCTTACCAGAACACCGCGAACTTGGCTTGCTTTCTTGAGCTCCTTACCACGAACAAGGCTCTGATACCATGTCAAGATTGTGGGAGAGAAGGAAGGAGTCTCACTTGTAGCTTTCTTCCTTGCACAATGGGGAATACACACAAGGGTGGAGGCTCAAAACAGTTTTCCTCTTCTTAGTTGTGTAAGCCAAAAAGAGCTCAAATACAAGAGAAATAGAAGAATCCTATATATGGGTTTCAAACCAAACTCAACTAACTAAGGTGGCATACTAACTGAGCTACGAACTAGAGTAGATAAGGATATCACGAGTGTACCAACCGCATCTGCAACTAACAAGTCGGTGACATAAATGCACAACGATCACCTTGGCATATAACGAGTGGAGCTCGATATCTCAACATTGCTTGAACGTCCAATTAAGAAGGCTAGGCTAAAATGTCTCATTCTAAAAATTCAACCCTATCAACTGATTTCTGGCCAACTCTACCGATTAGGATAGGGTGGACTATTGAGGAGATGTGTCTGTGAGCATGAGATGCATGATGTGCTTATAAAAGCTCATGGCAGAATTGCTAAAGGACACTTCAATGGGGATGTTACATCATGTAATGTGCTCTAATCTCAATTATGATGGCCTACACTATTCCATGATGCAACTAAGTTTGTGAAGCATTGTGATGAGTGCCAACAAACCAAAGTTCCTATTTGTAAGGAAAACATGGGGTTGACCCCAGTGATAGCATGCCAATCATTTGTAAAGTGGGGGATTGAATTCATTGGTCCAATTAGCCTTGTAGCAAAATACTCACAAGCAAGGTACATAATCATAGCCATAGAGTATCTCACTAAGTGGGCCAAAGCTTGAGAAACTCAAAAAAAAAATTCTAGGACCACTACCAAATTTCTTTGGAAGTGAATGATCTCACAGTTTGAATGTTCCATAGAATTAGTCAATGATCAAGGCACACACTTCATCAATGAAGTGATTGCCCACTTGTTATCTACCTTCTTGATAATCCATCAAAAATCCTCACCGTATTATCCTCAAGCTAAAGCTACAAATAAAATCCTAGTGTGACTATCCTAACCAAGGTGGTCTCTCCCTCACATAGTGAGTGGAACAATAAGCTGATAGCAACATTATGGGCTTACAAGACAGCCTACAAAATGGCCTTAGGAAAGATACCATTCAAGATGACCTATAGAACCTAAGCAATCTTATCTCTTGAATTCTTTGTTCCAAACTTGAGAATAGTGATCCAAAAGACATGGGATGGCAAGGGCATGGACAAATCACCTAGTAGAACTAGAACACGCATCTGAAACCTAACTCATTATTGCAATCCATGCGCTCATCTGTGAGAAGGCCTGATGCAAGAGTTGGTTTGATAAGCATGTCAAACAATGCAACTTTGAACAAATCCATAGCCGCATCACCAATATCGCCCCCCCCCCCCCCCCCCCCCCCCCCCTTTGAAAGGGATGGAAGGTATGAGGGAACACTAGAGGAGATGGTGGGGGGTGGAATGAAAATTGTGGAAAAGATGGTGCACAATTGAGAATAGGTGTGACAATAGCAGCTACCTCAAAGAGCATAGATAGCCACCTCTCTGGCCATAAACTGAGAAGAGAGTGAAACCCAAGTCAGAAACACATAGGGCCTTAGAAACAAAGCTCAATGGACAATCCAACACATCAGGGGAATTTTGTGGTCTCGAATATTTTTTATATTTTTATAAAATTATATTTTGGTAAGTAAATATATCAAAATTTGTTAACAAGTCATTGTCGTGATATTCTCATGGTCACATCAAACCTAGAAATCTAGGCCACCATAGAAGTGACAACAATTATCATAATGAAGATCTTACTCATTCTCATTAAAGTGAAAACTAATCTTCAATTTGAATTTTTTTAAATGTTTGATTACTCCCCTCCATTCTCATTCTCTTCTTTCTTTCCCATCCTTACTAGTTTCTTCTTCATTTTCCTTCTTGTTTCTAATTCGCATTGTTTTTCAATCCAATCTTCTAATCACATCCTTAGCTATGGATCAACTATGTAGCTCTAGTAAAAGACCTCTCTATCATCGTCATATTGAGTTGGATATTTGATTATGAACCAATAAGGAAGAGAACAAAACCTATTACTATTACAGAGTCTACAAAATATATGAGGGATTTAGCCTTGTCTTTGCGTTAAAGTATAGTTTTTTTTACCGCTCTTACAAGAAGAACACGTGGAAAAAAATGTCTTCTACACCTAAAGGATAGGGAGAATGAGGGGTTTTGAGGGTGATTAGTTGCTGATAACATTCAAAATTCTAATCTATTTGCTTATGCATGGCATAATATAGGACGTTTATAATGTTGGATGGAGTCTATGTATGATCCACATTGTTTCCACAAAACCATACAATTTCCCTCCTAGAACCATACACATTGACTTTGCCCCAAAATCATGGAGCTAGGACATTAGCCAAAACAAGCTATACCCTTTTGATCAATTAACTTTTTACACTTTTTCCTTTTGTCCTCAAGGTACCCTTGACATCTCACCTCACTGCCAGCATTGGTTCTACAAATCGCCTACATTGTTTTATGAACGTCTTCCTCAATGATGAAGGAAAGCCCTACCCTTTCAATGCTTCTTCTAAAGAGCTTCTACATGCCCTAATTGGTTGAGTTACATACTCATACTCAAGTCACTAGGTGTCATTGTCCCCTATTGTACACTTCATATTTGCTCTACATTTTTGCCGCACATTTCTTGCATCCCCATCACTTAAAAACCTCCTCTTTGGCACTTCCTCCTCCTCCATAACATCATTGGTAAGATTGATCGTGGTGGCTTGAGTAGGAGGGTTGTTAACTAATGCCCTTCTTTTTTTGAGACTTTCAATCTGAAGCCCACTTCTAATACCTCTACCTTTTAAAAAGGCCACATATCTTGCACTCTGCAACAATGAAATTTTGAAATTAGAGGTGCATGCATTATATAGATTGACATACTTACTCTACCATAGGAGGCTAGCCAATTTCCATGGACTAACTCTCCAAAAGATTTACACTTAGAACAAGGTATTTATTATCACTATCCTACATTAACAAAGTTGAAGTGTCAAAAAGATATAAACACAATAAAGTGAGGTTGTTCAAGCTAGTATTTTGGTTGTGTTACCTCAATCATATATTCACTCTAGCACCCAACTCTTCCATGCCACCATACAAGCCATGTTTCTAGCATTGGCAATTTTGAACTATCTACATGACCACCTTCAATCAACTCCTCAAAGATTGCACCTCAAATTTAATAACTTGCTCCAAAGGAGCATTTTTTCAGAGTCTACACTTAAATTTGAACTCTTTTTGATTGTGAGAGGGGATGCAATTAAGTTTTAACTCTTCTTAATTGTGAGAGGGGATGCACTTTTTTGCATGGCATTGGAGACTTTGCTCCAAATGAAAGGAACATGATCTTTCTTTCTCTGGAATAATCTTCTTGGGATCACCATTGAACACAGCTCTCACTACATTCCAATCTACATAATCTCCTTAGCCATTACGAATATTAGTTTCAAAGAACACTAGTCTCGAAGTTGTTTAAGTAATGTAAGAACATTGTTAGTTGACACCTGGGTGAGGATGAAGTAGCAATTACATTGATGGTTGCACCATGCACAACAATGGTTCTTCCAAACCGAGTAGCCACCACTATGCTATGTCCCACAAAAGATGATGGCACAACACTCCACCTCATGGTTTTGATTTGCACATACACTCCATCACCTAGCGCAGTCAACACACTCTTCTACACATTAGTCTTGTTAGTTACACACTCATATACATGACACAACTCACGCACACAACCACACACTATGCACACACATTCATATGTTCCACTCATGCATACTTAATGCTTGTGTATATTTTTGTTCCACATCATAATTCAGGCACGTCACACACATCTTGGTCACCACACAATGCACTAACCCACACAACACCCACCTAACCACACTCTATCAAGACTTGCAGCACATGACACTAGTTACATGTCACACACATACACAAGTTAATTAGTACACTAGTCACACCACACACATATTAATTAGGTAACAAACACATGATAAGCACAGTACACACACACACAGGGTTAGGCATATGACCCACACTCCCATTAGTGCACTAGGCATTGCACTCACCACATCACATATGCATTGAGCCATACACTAATTGCACAAAGAAACGCACATAATGCTCACATAGAGCATTGCATACAACACATATTCACTTAGCTATATAAGTTTGTGAGTACAAACACATGCTAAACACAATACTCACACACATTAGTTACTATTTTTACTTGTTTTTGTGGCATTGCACTCACTACATCACACATGCACTAAGCCATACACTTAGTTGCACAAAGAAACACACATAATACCTACATAGAGCATTGCACACAATACATACCCACTTAGTTACAAGTCATACACTAGCACTCTAGGGCACTCACATAAAACACAATCATGCTTAACGTACCATTCTCATGACATAGCTTGGGGGAGAAAGCAATTGACTCTACCAATCTACACCACCTTAAGATGTGCCAAAATATTGAGAATGCATGCTATGGAGGATCACTGATGAGAAAATAAACAATCATAATGAGGCAGAAGCATTGACAAAGAAAAACAACTAATATTATCCAAGCATAATGCAAGTACAACTGATTGATAATGACTAATGGAATGAGTGTGGGGATGAGTGCCTTTAATAGGCTTACAGTAGGTGGTATTGGTAGGTGGAGATATGTAGAAAGTGACCATGGTATTCACCAAATGTGGTTTTAATAAAGCATGCATACATGACCTAGTCTAAGGCTTTATTTGCAGTCTTTCTTTGCCTTGTTTGTTCCGAACAAAGAGGATTTGGTGGATGTGATTGCACATTTCTCAACAAGATGAAGAGTAAGTGCTAATGCTTTACAAGTACACTTCAACCATTCAGATCTTGCCTAAAAATCATAATCATGAGACCCCTAAATAGTGGTCTTGAGGTCTAAACAAGCATAGCTTGCAATACACCTTGCTAACCATGCCACTTGACTTTCCAACATTGAGAATAGAAGTCCAATTGTGATAACTTGAGGTTGATTATTGAGTCCCAATTCTATATCCACATGCTTGATAATTAATTAACCTTCTTGCACCTTCCAATTGTTTAGACTATCACACTTAATATGACTAGCTAGGTATTGAATTGTGACCCAAGCCTTGTTTTGCAACCTTTAGCAACTATCCATAATCTTGACTAGTCATGTAAAACACATAGAATCGAATAGGTAATCACACATTGCTTCAAGTGTCCAATGATTCCCAAGAGCTTGACTAGTAAACCTAATTGTGTATCAAAATCCACAAACAAGAGGCCACAAACTAAGGGTATTGAAAGTGAATTACTCTAAGCACCAGCAAGTTGCAAGGTTCACCTTGAAAAACCTACCTCAAAGCATACGATAATAGCAAGGTAATAATTATCCATTCATATGAGTATAATTGTGCAAAGTAGATCAACCTTAGGGGCACACAGTCACCATTTTCCACATCACACTCTAGCATTAGTACTCCTTAGACACCGATAGTACCAACAATATCAAGGGCTAGGAAAACTTTCCCTAAGCACACAAGACACCACTCTAAACTGCAAACACATCACTCACAATAGAAATGATCCCAAGCAGACCACACTAGTCACACATAACACTAGCTCCACACAAGACACCCTAAGTGTTGGATGCATCTTGCATCATATACGTGCATCTAGGCATAACACATAAGGTACACAACACACATACCAACATAGCACTTATGTAACCACATAGAACTTCCACCTAGGTTATGTACAGCGTAGACACTTGAACACTATGAGGCTAAGGGTTTATAGAGTACAAGTATCGATAGAAAAGCCTGAAAACCATAGTGCAAAGCCAATACCCATACTGTGCATTAGGGAATTTTGTAAGCACCTGAGAGTGAATTAAAGAAAGCGTTGTGCTTGAAACCCAAAATAAAAAACCGACATGCATCTCATGAAAAGTTTGGTTGTGCATCACACTTTTATTTGAAAAGAAAACGCTTGTTTCAACACAACATACAAGCCATATTGATCACATTAAGGCTCAATGATTTGAAAAAGAGAGCCCATTCATGCACAAAGTTACTATTAAGTATATAGTATTGCACATTGTTTGAGAAATATATGTTTTTGCACAAGGCTCACTTATTACACAAGTTGTTGTGCTAAGGAGATTTGATTGATTATAAAGAGGAAATGCTTCACATAAAGGGCTAAAAATACAAAGAAACACACCATGCTATCGACAAACAATACCAAGAGACAAATTAACAAATCCAAACCTACTGTGACAAAACCCTTTATCCTTTCCCTCGTGGATGGTCACCTCTTTTAATTAGCTAGATGAAGCACCCATATCATGTATGCAACGCTTGTATGGTCTCCTAAATGTTCCTATTATGACCATTGTTAAGTGGAAAGGTCTCAATTGTTTCTACCGTTAAGGATTATTTGCAATAATACACCCTTAGTCACACACTCAAGATCAACCAAGGCCCACAGTACCCCATATTACTAGACCCTATTCTGACTATCACCTACATCAAAAGTATTAGATCCATGAGCCCAAATTGACTATCCCATCAAGTCTCACAAGAATCATAAGGTATTGCCAATCAAAGCTCCCACATGTAATAGTATGGCCTAGTATTGCATTTATTCTCTACGTATGGGATGAGACAAATATATTACCATCTTTTCAATATGATGATTCCTCGTACTTCAAAATTTTGAGTACATAGAAACAAAGTGTTGAGAAAAAATCTATTACAAATGCGTATCCAATATTTTTTAGTTTATAAAGATGTGCATATGTCCCATGATATGAGAGTAGCTATTGGCCAAGTTAGGGATCAAGGCTAGCAAGGGAACAATCATTGATAATAATCACTTGACACCTCTTTCTTTGACTAAACACTTAGTTTTAAAGATGTTTGAAGCTTTCAATTAATATGTATAAGAATCTAAGTGGACAAGGAGAACAAGATATGCAAGCTTTGCCTCAAGAGAGAGACAAAATATTAGTATAATTATAGATGTGTTATATTAAATTATCATGGGAGACATTGTAGCTTGTTTAGAGAGGGTTTTGGCACTTAGCCCTTGATGAAATATGCTTTATCCTTTCCTTCATGGAGTTATATAGACAACCTTCTACTCACAACTAGATATACCATCCACAAATCACTAACCAACATACCACATCCATTCCCCTCCCATATCATCCACTTCTCAAAGGGGACTCACGATATAGAGAACCTAAAATATCACAACACCACAAGATCCAAACGACTTGGATGCATATGACCACCCATATCATCCATTGTATGTTGACATCAAATCATAGCATCATAGAGCTATGGAGAATAAATGGCAATGTCTAAAACCAAGCGTACATATAAAAATCCTCACTACTCCAATTGTTATGTACATGAAGTGTTACATCCCTTCAATGCCCACCAAATGAATTGAGTGGCATTAGTCCCATCATACTTGTATTCTTCTACATGTTAGACAAGGGACAAGACATAGAATGCATTTGAATAGACTTAGTTTCTTTCACTTTCTACTTGAGACATGGATTTCCTATATATTGATTTCTCTCAAAGGCCACATTTGGATTTTTTTTTAATATTGATTTGTCTCATACACCTATTTGGCCTCTAGCCAATGAATCTCTCTCTCTCTCTCTCTCTCTCTCTCTCTCTCTCTCTCTCCATTATATGTACATATGTATGTATGTGCATGTGTGCGTGTGTGTACACACACACACACATGTATGTATGTATGTATGTATGTAGGCCTATTTGGCCTCTAGTAGATGAAACCTCTCTCACCCTCTCTCCATTTCACATGCATATATACATACATGCATACATGTGTGTGTATATAGGCCTATTTGGGCTCTAATAGATGGAAACCTCTCATACTCACTCTCTCCATCACATACATGCATAAATACATATATACACGTGTGTGTGTGTGTGTGTGTGTGTGTGTGGAGGAAGACACACAATCAAGATAGAGAACACTACTCTGACACACTAATCAACATACTCACCACCATCACAATAGTGATGATCTCAAACATTAATGATCAAGGGGCATCTAAACCCACTCAACTACCTCATGGGGTCATAATAAGGTAGAGCACAACACCCACAACCCTACAGTTCAAAGCCTTAATTGACACACCAACTTCAATATGTCTATGTTAGACCAACCCATGTGAGACATAATAGGGTCGGGTTCAAATGCTTCCTTCACCATAGTGCTCTAGTCGCACACTCGTAGCATTTCCACCCCAGCCTTTGTATCAAGCTGTAGGTTTTCATAGGCTATTTTGGCCTCTAATAGACAATATTAACACGCACGCACTGTGAGTGTATATCCACACGCACATGCGTGCATACAGATGTGCCTAGATGCGTTTCTTCTTTTGCGAGATTGATGGCAAAGCCTTGTGACATTGCTCCAATTGTGCCCAAATAAAATAAAAATAGACTAGTTACATGATGCTGCACTCAGTTTAGACGAGAACCAAATTTGATAAATATTTTGGTAATGTATTTTTTATGCAAGTTGATAAATTTGATAAATATTTTTATTTTGATAAATAAAAAGAAAAAAACTAGTTACATGATGCAAATGTGTGTTTCAGAGGGTCAAAAGAACTAAGCCTCTGTAGAAAGTTGAGAGCTCCAATTGAATCTATGTTTGAACCCTGGAGTACACTTTGGAGCTGCCCAAGCCACACAGCTGCAGGAGGGAATAAGGTTTTCCTCTTAGCTATTTTGCTTGCTTGGAGCAAGTACCAGAAGGAAACTTGGCCTCCAAAAGTGTACATGCTCATTTTCCTAGCTAATAAATGATAGAAAATTAACCAATTGTTTCCCACCTCCAAAAAGGTTTCCTTTTGGCATGTGGCCTATCCTCTTCAATGCAGGTCCCATATATTTTAAACAAAAGCAAGAATCAGGAAACAATGGAGATCATACCCCTCCCAATATACCAATACTGATGTAAGGCCTTGCATGATTTGATCTTGGAGTCTGAGAAGATCCACACACCAGGTAAAGAGAAACAGTTAAAGTATTCCACAACAGGAGAATGTAACGCTTTCTGGAAACTAACCTGTTATTTGCATTGAGATGAAAGCAATCAGCCTTGTGTTTCTATAGGATGAAATGAGCCTCAGAACACCATCTTCCCTTGAAAAAACGTATGAAGTCTGGTATAATGAAGCTGCTAACACTTGGGATTATACAAACAACACTAGAAAATTCTAATTCAGTGTGAGAGGGGGTGCTAAACAGCTCCAGCGAAACTTTGCAATACCCACTGTCTTCATTATCACCTGTTGTGCATCTTCTAGAAGCCTCACAGTTTCAGTAAAATTTGGTCTGGCATCTGGATTTGAGTCCCAGCAGCGAACCATAATCTGTGAAAGGGCTGAAGGGCAGTGTGCTGGAATTGTTGGCCTTGCACCTCTCACAACTGCAAATGCTGCTTGAACGGCGGTCATATTTGGAAAAGGAATATTTCCAGCAATGAGCTCCCATAAGACTATACCAAAGCTGTACACATCCACCTTATGGTTGTATGATTGCCGCTGTATCATTTCCCTGTACAGAATAACAACAAAGGTATTGTAAGTACAGTGCACATTTCAAAAGAGAAAACTAGGGTTAATATAATCCTGTCAAGCATTCCATTCTGAGGAAAATGCACGTTCTGATTAAACCAACTTTCACTTTTTGACATGAGGTCAAGGATGTAAATTGTAAAATCATATATAGTGCAGCTTATGCTGATGGATGCCATAACACATCTAAGGTAAACAGAATGTGTGCTGTTACAAGTTACAAAAACTTACAAATAGGAGCTCCTTGAAATCAAACTTGCAACCAAGAATAGGGGTGACTGAATGCTACTATAATGCATTTTTGGATATGAAACATTTCATAATCCCCTCACTCTGGTATCTTCCCAAAGGAAAAGCACTTGTTGCAATTTTTGGGAGACTTGAATTCAGGATCACATGACCTACAACCTAAAATGCAATTGTCTATTGAAAGCCCAAAAATCGACAATCAATTGGGTATATGGTGGACATGAGTAGTTTTGCACTGCATTGGGTCTCTTAACAAACTGCTCAACATCATGTCTCAAAGCAGGCCAATAAAAAAAAATGCTCCATTGATTCAACTGTAGCACCAATACCTCTATGCCCTGCATAATGAAGAGCATGACTCTCACTGAGCACCTTAGGCCTCAATTTCTCTGTGACACAATCTTTCATACATCATCAAAAAACCATCTCTAAGCACAAAGTGCTCATGGCTTTTGCCATTGCAAAGCCAATCATATACATTCGCAAAATCCAATCAGCAGCATATTGATCTTTCATGGCATTCAATTCAATGTGATATACCATACTGACAGCCAAAATCTAAAGCTTACGTGACAATGCATCAACCACCATATTTTTTTTCCCATCTATATGCATAATCTGAAAGTGAAACAAAATAAGTTAGCCCATCTCATGTGCTTCTCAGATAACTAAGTCAAGTCAAAAAATAGCACAATGTCTGTAAAAATTACACAGTGCAGCGAATAGAATTTGGACAACAGATAGAGAAAGAGAGTACACAGCAGATAAGAGGAGAACAAAAAAAATTAACTCCAAACAAGCTGATATGAAGATGGCTCTATCCACCTGTGTGCTTCCAATGTGAAGCTTAGATAGCGATCTAGATAGAAGATAGGTGAAGAGCTTAAGCCTAGCTGAAATAACTCTGATTGGGTGAAAGGATAGATCATGAAAGCTATGAAGAGGTCTACCTTTTATAGCATGTGAAAGGGTTCATGATGAATTATCTTCCATATGCCCCTGTGTCTATTGACCTTCCATGTGCGCATGTGTATGTTGACCTTCCATGTACACATCTAGCGCCCCCCTCTCAATGTCAACCTATAGGTGAACTAACTTCTTAGCCCAATGCCGAGTCTCTGAAGATGAACTTGAAGTAGATCCTTCAAGAGCGCTTTGGTGAAGATATCTGCTCCATTATCCTCTGTTGACCAGCTCCACTATCCCATTCTCGATCAAATCACATACATAGTGATAGATCTCTATATGTTTTGTGCATGCATGAAACAATGGATTCTTGGGAATGGTGAGGCAACTCTGATTGTCACACCTTAGCACAGTCGGATCTTCATCTTGCACTCCCATATGCCATAAGATCCTCCATAACCATATTGCTTCACATACAACAAAACAAGTTGTCTTGTACTCTGCTTCGGTAGAAAACAATGCCATTGTTAGTTGCTTCTTACTAATCCAAGAGAAAATTCTTGAACCGAAAAAAAAACAATAACCAAAAACTGACTTTCTCGAATCACTATCTCTTGCCCAATCTGAGTCACAGTACCCTACAAGATAAGTATCGGAACTATATGTGATACCATAGTCAAGAGTTCCCTTCAAGTATCTGAGCACTCGCATCCCAGCCTTCCAATGACTCTCATGGGATTTGTTTAAAAACCTGCTTAAAACTCCAATATCAAAACTAATATCTAACCTAGTATTACACAAATAGATCAAGCTGCCGACTAACCTGAAGTGACTGGAAGCATGAGGATCGAGACAGTCAATGGTTGTTAGCAGCAGAGAGAGAGAGAGACAGAGAGTGAGAGTGAGCACGATTCTTTGGGTACAATGACGAGTGTTTCACTTTAGGTTTTTTAGATAGATATATATATGAAAGTACAAGTGCTAAGGATATGTTCACACCCGAGCACATCTAAAAGGCACAGGGGCCTTTATTCCCAACAACCTCCCACCTAAAGGCAATGTGCCTTAAGAGGAGAAAAGAATCAGCTAAGTCTAGGTATGTACAAAGCTGAAATACATATATCTATTCAACTCCCATCATCTGTCGGAAATGAGCAAACCGCTCTGCTGGAAGACCCTTCGTGAGCTGCCGACTAACCTGTAGTGACTGAAAGTGTGAGGATCAAGACAGTCAGTGGCTGTTAGCAGCAGAGAGAGAGACAGAGAGTGAGAGTGAGCACTATTCTTTGGGTACAATGACGAGTGTTCCACTTTAGGTTTTTTAGATAGATATATATATGAAAGTACAAATGCTGAGGGTGTGTTCACACCCGAGCACATTTAAAAGACACAGGGGCCTTTATTCCCAACAACCTCCCGAGTCCCACCTAAAGGCAATGTGCCTTAAGAGGAGAAAAAAATCAGCTAAGTCGAGGTATGTACAAAGCTGAAATACATATATCTATCCAACTCCCATCATCTGTCGGCAATGAGCAGACTGCTCTGCTAGAAGACCCTTCGTGAGAAGGTCTGCAGAATTATCATCTGTATGCACTTTGACAAGCTCAATGCTCTTGCTGTCGAGTACATCTCTAATGAAGTGGTACTTCACATGTACGTGCTTCGTCTTTGCATGAAAGACGGGATTCCGTGCTAGCATGATAGCACTCTGACTATCACGATGGAGAACAGGTAACTCTGTAATGCCAAGCTCTCCCACCAAACATGAAAGCCATAAAGCCTCCTTGCATGCCTCAGCGGCAACCACATACTCAGCCTCTGTCGTAGACAATGCAACACACTTTTGTAGCCTGGAGATCCAAGAGATTGCTCCTCCTATAAATGTAAACATATACCTACAAGTGGACTTTCTGCAATCCGCATGAACAGCATAGTCTGTATCCGTAAAGCCAACAACAGATGTGTTCTGCTTTCCAAAGCAGATACACAAATCCTTTGTGCCTTTGAGGTATCTCATAATACCTTTCACTGCTTTCCAATGCTTTTTACAAGGGTTTGCCATGTATCAAACCACTCCCACTGCAAAGGCAATGTCAGGACGTATAGCAACCATAGCATACATCAAACTGCCAACAGCTGAAGTATATGGTATCTTAGCCATTTCAGCCGTCTTATCATCAGATGTAGAACCATCCTCTGCACTGAGTTTCACATATGGAGGCAATGGAACCCCAATTGTTTTCCCTCCCTCCATATTGAAACACTACAAAACCTTGGAGATATACTCCTAATGAGATAGATAGAGCAATCCTTTCAACCTATCTCTAAGTATTTGCATGCCAAAAATGTGATTTGCATCACCAAGATCCTTCATGTCAAAGCTGCCATGGAGACTTTGCTTCAGTGAGTCCAAGGCATGAGTATCCCTGCCAGCAATCAGCATGTCATCAACATACAGAACTAAAATAATCAGGCTATCATTTGTTGCCTTCTTGGTGTACAAACAGTGATCCACTTGACTTCTATGGAAACCTTGAGACTGCATAAATGTATCAAACTTGTGATACCATTCTCTTGGTGCTTGTTTCAGTCCATACAAACTCCTTTTTAATTTACATACCATCTTCTCTTTCCCTTTTTCAACAAACCCTTCGGGCTACTGCATATATGTCTTCATGCAGATCACCATGTAAGAATGCAGTCTTTACATCCATTTGTATGAGCTCCATATCTTCAGGTGCAACCAAGCTCAAAATGGTTCTCAAGGTAGTCATCTTGACTACAGGAGAGAAGATCTCATCAAAGTCAATTTCATGTTTCTACTTGTACCCCTTCGCAACCAATCTTGCTTTGTACTTTGGTAAGGAACCAGAAGTGACTTTCATCTTATAAACCCATTTATATGGAAGTGTTTTCTGCCCTTTAGGCAACTGCACCAAGTCCCAAGTGCCATTTTTCTCAAGAGATTCTATTTCCGACAACATGGCTTTATACCATTTCTTATTGTTGTGTCTATCCATTTATTCCTTGAAGCAAGACGGTTCACCATAGTCTGTCAACATGACATAATCAGCCACATTGTTTGCACCAAGAATGAATCTATCAGGTTGTCTAGTAGCCCTAGACGATCTCCTAACCCAATGATCATTGTTTGCTAGCTGTTGAGCATTTTCAGCTTGCTGTCCTGGCATTTCAGCCTGCAAATCAGTATTAACAACTTATGTCCTGGCTGTTCCTGCACATGTAGTGGCTCATTATCTTAGGCAATAGCTGGCTGATCATTTCCAGCATTATTTTCTGCATTTACATGTTCATTTACAGCAAGTATTTGCTACTGTACAGCGGGCACATTTTGCTGTCCAAAAGGTATTTCTTCCCGGAATACAACCCTACAGACCTCAATCTTTTCCGGTTGTTTATGCATGCGATCTTCCCGGAAGATAACATCATTGTTGCACATTACTTTCCTTTTCTCGGGATCCCATAATCTATACCCCATTTCACCCTCGTCACCATATCCTAGGAAAATGCATTTATAAGACTTTGGCTCAAATTTGCTACATTTTTATTTACGAATGTGCAAAAAGCCTCGCAGCCAAACACTTTCAGGTAAGCATATGAAGATGGCTTGCCCGACCACGCTTCTTAGGGAACTCCCCCCGCCTCTCTAAAGACATGTTTGGTGACTAATTAATCAAGTGTACGGCTGTCATAATAGCCTCTGCCCAAAAACCATGGGGTAATGCAGCATGAGATAGCATCGTACGGACCTTATCCTGTATGGTCTGATTCATATGCTCTGCAACTCCATTTTGGGGTGGATTATGAGGGACAGTGAACTCCCTCTCGATCCCTTCGCTGTCACAAAATGCTTGAAAAGCTTTGGACACATATTCCCTACCATTGTCAGAACGAAGACACTGTAGTGTCTTATCAATCTGATTTTCAACCAATGCCAAGAATTTTTTAAATTTGTCAAGCACATCATCCTTGCTACGAATAGAATAAAACCGTACCTTTCGTGTAGCATCATCGACAAAGGTGACAAAATATTTCTTTCCCCCTAAAGATAATCCTGACATCTAACATACATCGGAATGTACTAACTCTAGAGGAGAAGATTTCAGTGAAAGAGACTTTTTATGAGACGTCTGTGCATGTTTATCATAAATACAATGATCAAAATGCTCAAAATCAGCATAATGAAGATAAGGCAAGTAACCCAAACGAGAGAGCACTTTCATTCCAATTTGACTCATGTGTCCCAACCGGCCATGCCACAAAGAAACACTTGGCTGCTCGATCACGGCAACAACATGATCACTCACACTAGATACATGGAGAGGAGACAAAGTATCACTTTTACAACCTCTAGCAATCACTCTAGATCCCTTACACATCTTCCATTTCCCATCACCAAAGATGATATGAAATCCATCATCATCTAGCTACCCTATGCTAATCAAGCTCTTCTTGAGCTTAGGTACATGCCGTACATGCTGAAGTGTGAAGACAGAACCATGCTGAAACTGCAACTGCACACTGTCAATACCTACAATGTCACGTGCATAGTTATCCCCAAGATGGACAACACCATGTCGACCACCTGTATAGGCAGAGAACCACTCACGATGAGGGGTGACATGAAAGGACGCACCTGAATCGAGAATCCTGGTATGCATATCATCATTTGTACCTGCAAGTAAAGCACGTGCACCAAAGTGTGAAGAGACAAAGAGTACGTCATTTCCACTGTTACTGTCATCAGTGACTACATTCACCTCTTCAATTTCGACACTGCTCTTCTTAGGTTGACTCTCTTTTTCCTCTTCCTTACTATCATCTGTCTTCTTGCCCTTTCCTTTCTCTTTCTTCCATTTGTAGCAGTCACGTTTAAAATGACCCTTCTTGCCACAATGATGACATTTAACATCTTTGCCACGTGATTTACTGCGTCCCTTGCTATCAGATTTACCTTTCTGTTGTGATCTACCCCTAGTATACAAAGCACTAGAAGACTTACTGGATGCATTGTTCTGCCGATTCATTTCTTCCATGAGTAGAGCACTCTCTACATAAGCATACAAAAGAATCGCATTAGAATTGCTTGTAGCAGTCCTGAATGTATCCCAACTCTCTCGAAGAGTGCAAAGCAAGAACATAGCCTTAAATTCTTCATCAATCAAGAACTTCAAGGCAACCAGCTGGTAGAAAATGGAGTTAAACTCACTCAAGTGAGTAGACATTGTTGTACCCTTTTTCATA
Organism: Lygodium microphyllum; assembly: GCF_053477565.2. Lineage (NCBI taxonomy): Eukaryota > Viridiplantae > Streptophyta > Polypodiopsida > Schizaeales > Lygodiaceae > Lygodium > Lygodium microphyllum. The sequence goes on from NC_141154.1 coordinate 13,056,123, forward strand.
CGCAAATCCATAAGCTTTTTCAGCCAATACACTTTGCTTGTGGCACTCTTCTATGCATACAGTTCTTCTAGTCGAGACCAAATAGCATATGCAGAATCCAAACCTTCAATGTTAAACAACAAGGCATCAGAAATCGATAGCTCGATGGTTGAGCGTGCAAGCTCATTTAACTCATCCCAATCGTCCTATTCCATATCTGCAGTTTTACCCCTTTTGTCTTAATCGGCTTTGCCTGCTTCTTTTGCAACAAGATATTGTAGCACTGTTTTTGCCAAACTGCAAAGTTATGTGCTCCTCCAAGCTTCTTTATGTGCATGAGATTACTGCTGTCACTACTGCCAGCCATGATTTTCAGCCCAAATGTGACCAAAAAATTCAGCAAATGCAGGCCCAAACTGTCACACAAGTGACCAAGGTACAAACAAGTACCAACCAGCAATAAATGACAACGTAGAAGCAGAAATTTCAGATCTGTAAGTAAATTTTCAGAAGCACCAAACCATGTGCTACAGCATTCCACGATTGATTACAACTGTTCCAAGGGCAAATGCATCACATTACATGAGAAGTCCCAAATGTTAGCTGCAATTTCTGTTGTACATATATCCATGGGCATAAAATTTGACACGCACAGTCAAAAGCCTCAAAATTTTTTGTGCTCAAAGCATTAACCATACATCTGAACTGTCTCTGACATGCATAGAATAGGCCAATTTTGCATGGGACCAAACTAGAAATCTGAAAATTTCTAGAAATTGCAGGAAATAACTTTCTGCAATTAGTACTCAGAGGTGCACTCTATTAAAACTGTCTTTAATGCAAGCAGTCCAAGGTGCATTCAGTGTTCAGCAACACTGTATCAGCAAAATCCCCAAAATTTCTTGCCCCTGATTTGTTCAAAACAGTTTATCAGTGACTATAACTGCAATACATGTGCCAATGTCCTCAAAAACACAAAAGCCCCAAAATTTCTGATAATTTTGCTCAGAAATTTTCATCAACCGTGTTTGGGACATGTATTCACAATTCTATGTCTGCCCAAGCTAAAGCCCCTTTGTCCAAAAATTAATTCTAGAATTTAAAAAAATGTAAAAATTTAAAAAAATTTACCTCTGAAAGTGCCAAACAAGTTCGTGGCCCAGGAGTAGATCCAGTCGTCGCAGTGCAGGGTCAAAATGGTGGCGGGCTGCGTGTCAAAGACCTGATAGGACCTTTCTTAGACGCAGGCGTCTGGCGTGGCACTGGCGAGCTGGCGGGTACAGGCGGACTGGGCGACGCAACCGTCGTTAGAGGCGGGCGTGGCGGCTTGTACCTAGCGGGCGGACGGGGTACTGACGGGCTGCAGGAGCAATGGCATGCGACCTAGGGCGTAGAGTACTGGACGTCGCACGGTGCAAGGGCGGTGTTCCCAGATACAGGCGGCATTTGTCTCAGGCACAGGCAGCTGAAGACTGGCGGGGCGAGGCAGTCTGATGGGCGGCCGATCACTGGCGGGGCAGCTGGCGTCTCCTTCTAAAGGGGCACTGGCTCACTGAGCAGGAGCAGGGCAGCTCCAACTGACAGTGGACTCTGAAGGTTGAGGCTAGACCCTGCTGCTGCTGAGTTGAGAAGCTGGAGCAAGAAGCTCCCGGAGGCTGAGCGGAGCTGAGCAGAACCTAAGCTGGGCTAAACAGATTCAATGCTCTGATACCAAATGTGAGATGAAGACACGATCGAAGCTCAGCACAGAAATCAGTAGACAGTGTGAGAGTGAAGCACGACACCCAATGCAATAGACTGAAAGAGTGTAAGCTGAAAGTACAAAGTACAACCCTTAAACCTTAGGGTTGTAAGGGGTGTTCACACCCGAACACGATGAGTGCCCGTAAGTGTGTGACATAAGCAGATACAAAATAAGACACTAAGTCGGGGGAAAAAACCTCTCATACCAAGAGTAAAAAGTGCCCCAATGTCCTACTGATCACCATAGTGAGGCGTAAGTAAAATACCCAACACAAGCACCCTCTTGGTTTCAAAACATAGCACTTCTTCTCCAGTCATGCAATCTACAGCTTGATCCAGCAGTTAACTAATGCAAAGCCCTCCTAACCACACTCAAACACTGAAACGCTACTCCTTTCGTATACTGAAACGCTACTCCTTTCGTATACTGAAACTCCTTGGTCAAATCTGCTTTCCTTTGCGGCAGCCGGCTACAGCCCCTGATATGGTGTCAAAGTATTGCAATGCAGAAGCAGATGATCAGAAAATGGAACCCGGAAGAGAGAGGGACACACACACACAGAGACTAGAGGGATACACATACTGGAGATGAATGCTGAATACTACATATGAAGGCTAAAGATGTATGCAAGATAGAGAGACAAAGAGAGAAAGAGAGGGAGAGTGTGTGTGTGTGTGTGTGTGTGTGTGTGTGTGTGTCTCTCTCTCTCTCTCTCTCTCTCTCTCTCTCTCTCACACAGAACCTCACACTGACCAACTGAATCTCTGAGACTATCTGAATAGACAAATCACACAAGTGCCGGCAATGAATACAGCCATCCCACAGCCAGGTCAGATCTGGAAATGGGGCAACCAGCTGTTATAAATGACAAAAATAATCAAATCACAAATGCTACGAGAAAACTGAATGTGCATAAATCTTGTCTGATCGACACAAACTGACACAAGAAGGAGCTGAACCTCTAACGTGATCCACATAAATCTCTTGTCAGACACACTTGAGAAAGGCAAACTTGGACATCCATCTAATACACAGCCCAATAATTATGGGCTCCAAGTGCAAGAATAGTCCAGATGGAAGACATCAGGGCAGTCCGAGCAAAGGTCCCCACATAATCCAAACCAGGCTTCCAAGTCTTTGATTTGCTAGATGCTACTAGCATGCTTGTGCAGTTGTTGTTGTAGCCATTGTTCGGACTTTTGATCTTTTACTGTACCTGGAAGTTGTGAGATAGTAAAAATATTTCTGCCAATATTAGGTAGAAGTGAAACACATGTTTCTTGTCCCTCGTAGGTGAATGTCACATGCTAAGTCCGAAATGTACAAGGGACCAAATGTTGCAAAGTGTTTGTGCCTATAATGAGATCCTATTTTGGTCCTCTCATGAGTTGAATTTCTATAGGAAATGTCCCTTGGCAACAAGCCTCACCCTGTGCTTGTCCAACGTCCCTTCTACCAAATACTTACTTGGAACCAAATCCCATGCATCATTCCACTCAATGGAATCAACCTGAACCTACATAGCACAATGCTAGGTATGTTATGCAAGAGCCTTCCAAAGAGTGGTAGGCTCACAATCCATCCTCTCCAATGTCATAAGGGCATAGTCATGCAAAGTGAATGCCCCTGCTGCTACTGTAACCTAGCTTATCTCTAAGGACCCACCGGTGTCTTTAGAAAGAGGTAACTCCAAACTCCTGCATCAAACACTAGAACCACTGAGGGATAATCAAAGGCTGATCTTGTGAATGAGATTGTGAGACCTCGTGAACTTGTTGGACACCTATGTCCTATCGGCTACTCCTCATGAACAGAAGGAAGATCCTCCTTTGAAGGTTGAGGATTCCCCATTGAAGGCAAAGGGATAGGAGAAGTTGATGAGGGAGGGGTGTTGAGAAACCACTCTTTCAATCTAGTCACTTTAGTTAGGATCTCATCATTGACATCCCCAAAAAGGGCTGGGCACCCACATTCTAGAGCACCATCCTAGAGTGATCAGTGGGACACTACCCTAGAGTGATCAGTGGGGCACCACCTTAACAGACTAGTGCCTATATATAGGCCACCCCTCACTCAGTTCAGTCGATCTCTTGGTCACTTTTCCTCTCTCCCGCCCTTTCATTGCCCTCACACCCCTTTAAGAGAACATTGCGGTTTGTGGCTCATGGCTTGTGTCTCTTCTCCATCACCATCTTCTCCCTCAACTTCAGGAGCCATCACCCCTTGTGTTTGGAGCATCTTCCACCTAGCGTCACCATCCCTCAACTTGGCATGAGCACTCTTCTTCTTCAAGCTCCACCTTCACCTACGTTTTTCAATCTGGAGGTCTTCCCCCTGCCTAGTGTCATCATCCCCAGCTTGGCGTCAGCCTTTTGGCACCTGGCATCAAGTTTGCCCCAAGGCCTCAAATTTGAGCTCCAAGACATAAGCCCAAACATACCTGAAAAAGGCATCAACCAATAGCAATAGATACTTAGCCTTGCCCAATGATACAACGTGCCCGAGGTTGAACAAAAATGTATGACAAGCTCCAAGGGTATAGAAGCCTGATGAGTAAACATCTTGGACATATTGAGCTAAAAATGCATTAGTCTGACTTAAATACCCCCAAAACATGCTTAATTAATGAAGAAAATCACTTGTTTTTAAAAAGAAACGCAATCCTACAGAGTTACTGTGTTCCACATGCAAAACTTTAATTTTGGGGCCCCAAACTTTCTATAAATAGACATGTAGCCCAACACTTTTCCTTAATCTCGTTTTTGTAGGTTTCAGGAGCCATAACTCTGTTGCCCACACCCTGTTTGTGGAGGACATTGGGGTCAAAGCTTCCACCAACCACCTACTACCATCTGCCGCGCATGATTCCAATCTTCTTCGCGTGTTTGCTATTGTCACCACGTCCCAGGGATTGTCGCCTACAGTTGGGTGCTATCGCCTACAATTGGTTGCTATCACCAAGATCTTTTCTCTCCTTTGAATGCTGCATTTACAATTTTTGGTTGCCGCCCTGTTATTCTCTCACCTCTGCCTGCTGTGTTTGGACCTAACACGTGTCGCCCAGTTTTTTTCTCCTCGGGTACCTACGTTTTTAGTATTTCTCTCTCCAGCACTACCGTCTACATCAAATCCAACCTTCCTTGGCTGCATTTGGTGTTCAACACTCGGAGATTGCCTTTGCTATACGATTCCAAATCTATTCACAGTACAACACACTCTACAACTCATAACCTCTACCTTGATCCCAAAGATACAAGAGTTCGAGGTTTAGTATTCACTACACAGTGCATTTGCTGCATGAGCACTATATATTAATTATTCATTCAGTTTATTATTCATTGTGTTCACTGCCTCTGAGTTACTTGACCCTGATCCTAACTGTGTTCTAAGTTTATCACTCTGTGCTTTGTTATATGATTGGTTTCATGCTTTTTGCATTTAGAGCATTTCTTTATATAGTATCAGAGCTAAGTACTCTCTAAGAAACCTTGGACTTTGATCGGAAAGCTCCTTCACGAAAGGGAAACAACAGAAGGGTCTAATGACTTCAAACACATTCACAACACCGCTCCAATATCCACAGCCAAACATGGACAAAAACGATCAAGAGTGGGCCTCCCAACTTGCTACTGTCCGATCTAACATGGACGGAGAACCATCGAACTACCATGAAGTCCACTGACCATATCAAATTTCTACCGCTGAGTATAATCTCATCCTTATATGTGGGCTCAACAAGGTAAGCCTGAGTTTTCTCCTTTAGATTCGGTACACAAAACTAATGAGCTTGCAAGTCCTTCGAAATCTCCACTACAGACTATCCATTTGCAAGTGGAACCTGGCTCGGATTACACCACTTCCACAATACTTATTTTCTCCAACGCTAGGTACAAATCCTATTATTGTCGATTCTATATCAAATGATTCTGTATTTTCTGTTGGATCGGGAGATGCTCATCAAGAAGGGACTCTTCAAAACAAGCTTTGGTTAGCGAGTAATGAGGAAGACAAGTATTTCTTCATAAACTCAAAACTAGGTAAGAAGCTAGAAGAAAAACTTGTAAGCATTCCTACTCTTTCTTTTTCTTCAAATGATTTTATTTCTCATGGTCAATATGTAATAGGTGTATCCTCATCTAGTGCATTTAATGGACAAAAGGAACCTGTGATGTTTCCCACAACAACATCCATCATAAAACCATTTGGGCTCCCATCTATCCCTCCCTCGTCTTCTGTAGTACTTTCCTTTCCGCTTCCATTAAGTGCACCACATTATCCACCCACACATACTACACCAAGGGATTCTACAAATTTAGGCACAACCTTTAGGACCTCTCCATACTTGTTTCTAGGTGGTGTACCTATGACGGAGACTTATCCTCCCACACACACTTTCGAGTTTTCCCCCTCCAAGGCTTCGACTGTAAATCATTTGGTATCGCAGTTTGCCTCTATGGCATTACCTGGTGGACCATCTGATCATTCTATAATGTCCTAGCCAACATTTGGACAAGGCTATCATGTCCCAATGCCTCCATCTACACCTATGGTATCATATGGACCTATGTCCATTTCGGTACCTCTACAACAATTAGCACTCATTGAACATTAATAGCCTATTTTTGTCTATCCATCTTTACCTCCTCTGTTGGGGGTAAAGGCACCTCTGCCTAGCCGCCCGTGTATTTCTACACTGACAATACTTGCCACTGCATACTGCAGATGGCAAGCGCCCGTCACCGTCACTTTATTCTTTATTCTTTTAGTGACAATTTGAATAAAGAAAGGCCCGAACACACATTGCAACTGTTGGAGTTTCCATTTGGTCTCTCTCTCTCTTTCTTGCTCTTGCTCTTCCGCCATAACTCTTCCAAGCAAGCTTCGATCCTTCTCTCCTTTCAACTGGTATCAACGCATGGATTCATGACTACTCGAGCTTGATTCGTGGCGTCTTTAGCTTCCTATTGAATCCCTTCACTCATTGGGTCTCTTTCCCGACAGCCATAGCCAACTCTCTTGAGCTCCCGTCACTCCCCGACTTCCCGAGCTCCTACCCGGCCCCTTTGGGCACCCTCAAGGCATTCCCACAAAGGTATTCATTCCATAGAAACAGGGAACGCCCGTTCCGGCACTTAGGAACGGATTAACACGTTCCAGGAGGTCCGAGCCCAGGAAATGTTGGTGGAACGTTCCAGCCCGTTCCCTAGCCATTCCCTGTTTGGAACGGCCTTTCCAGCAGCAGGGCATTAAATTTTTTTTTAAAAACGTTTATCGCGTCCTGTCTCGCCTCGTGCCAGTTGGCCTAACTCCCGTCTCTCACCTACCTGACCTGCCTCCCACCTCTCACGCCTCTCTCGATTGCCTGGCCCGATTGCCAGGCCCACCTCCCGCAACTCCCAACTCTCTCGCCTGCTTGGCGTCTCTTCCGCCTGCACATGTGCATGATATATATCTCTAGGTGAATCTAGGCTTAAGTGTTGAAACTTGACTCTCTCTCTCTCTCTCTCTCTCTCTCTCTCTCTCTCTCTCTCTCTCTCTCTCTCTCTCTCTCTCTCTCTCTCTCTCTCTC